>NC_132934.1:45123909-45426939 GCF_034638445.1 Ciconia boyciana | reverse complement strand
TCATAGGTAAATTGTACTTTACCCATCTAAAGAATGTAAAGAAAAGCAGAATATATGTAGCATGCTGTAGACAGGAACCACGCGTCTTCCACGCAAACCCAGTAATCACTTGCCTACACCTCCCCACCCTAGAGAGTTTAATATCACCAAAGACAATAACCCAATACAATACATGGGTATCTATGATTTTCCTTATGCCCTTTCCTTCATCCTTCTGAAAGCCAGGGAGCATTTGGACTACATAACATATAATAAAACACTGTCCCTATCTGCACCTATTTGGAAGACTAGGGAACATCATAAAGCAGGTTTACATTGCCCTTAAGATTGATGTGGAAACCCTGAAACATCTAAGCAATCACTCTTTCTAAAAAGGGGACGGGGGGGAGAGCAAGTAGTGACATTTCATTAAACTGTTAAAAGCCATGAAACCTTCTACTTTGTTACAGTCTGTTGTCATTTATGGTTTACATTAAGACAGCATACTTTATCACTCAAGATTTTACAGTTGCTATTTTCCTACCAGCATGCTATTTCTCTGCTTTTCTTCAAGTTTAAGATTGCTCTATCACTTTAATATATTTGACACTTCAGTAATAAAATCACTTGAGACCAAGTGATATAATAAGAAACTCAAGTAGGCTTTCAGCTTTGAAGATCTGGGCTTAAATTACATTTCTATCAAACGCAAGCCCCCAGTGAGCATGGCTTTATTTTTACCCAGCCACCAAACAAATACTACATCTGTATTAGTAGTTCAGGTTTAGAGAAGTACTACAGTTCTAAAGTAAGTCACCTGGCCATCCCCAGTAGTTACAAAAAGCAGGGTTTGGTCCATGCCAAAAGAATTCTTCTTAGAAGATACTAAAACAGAAATTCTGCTCCAAATGCTCAGAAGAGGAATTTCAAACCTTCCTTGGTTGAACAATGGCTGGGTCTCACCAGTGTCAAGTCCTTCAATGCAAGCTAAATGCAAAAGGATTCTTCAAATACCAAGAGCTCCTGAAACATCCTGAAGTGCATCTCATGGTGTAAAAAGAGCCATGTCACATACACATCCCTCTAAACCAAAGGCAGCAAGTCACCTTATGCTCTTCAGCTTCTCCACTGTGTCATTTTTCCAAGACTACTAAAGAAAGTACTCCTTGCTGCTTTCCCCCACCCCTTGATCAGCCTCTTCACTGTTCTATTACTTTTCTTAATTATTGTTTCCTCCTTTTCCTACTGCTGCAAAAGCTTCTCCAGCAGATGCTCCACCCTGTTGCTAATGTCAAGCCTGCTGCCAAGTGGGAGAGGACTGACAAGTGGTGCTGCATTCATTTCAAGCAAAGGAAAACCATCTTCTTGAAGAGGTGGGACAACCATGCTTCAGAGGTGGCACAGTGCATGTGCCCCTACCACAGGGATCTTGAACAGATCGTCAGGGGAGGGGAGAGGACTCTGCCAAGCCCACTGCTCATCCACAGACATCCAAGGACATCCACGCCCTTGGTCCCAGGATGAGCAGTCCTGGGACGCAATCTAGGGAAAAGCATAGCAATGGTGCTGCACACATCTACATGCCTGCAACCTCCAGAGGACCCCCACGAAACAACACACAGGAACTTCCCCTTGGCCCACTCTCTGCCATGGCAGGCAATGGGAATTGCAAAATTGGTGGTCCGGATGCTTGCCTAAGTAAGTGTGTGTACTCCTTTCCTGTACGTGTATTGAGCGTGGGACTGTATTTAGGAGGTTTCTGGTAGAATTAGGGCACTGGTCGCAGAGCTGTGGAAAGGTGGTGTAGGTCTCTGGATTGACTGTGAGAGCTGCTACACCTTGAGAGATGATTCCCCAGGGGCTGTGACCTGTGAGGGAAGTTCTGTGGAGCAACAAGCTCCATCAGAGTCCACCTGCCCCATCCCAGCTCTACCTGTGTGCCAGGCACAGTCCTGGCAACTGCATAAGCTGTGGACATGGCATGCCTTGATAACACAGCCCTCCTAGGCTCCCGCACAAAAACCCAGCAGCACTGTCGCAAATGCAGTGTATAAAGGACCTACTCAGTGGTGGTAGTGGTGCTAGTACACTCTTCCACAAATAACAAGAAAAAATATAAATCAGGATTATTTCTATTTCTTTCTCATACAGCCAGAAAGCTGCTGGGATCGTGGTTAGTTGCAGAAGTTTCTCCTTCCTTCTTTCAGATGCCAAGAAGTTGTTTGAATTAAGAGGAAGCTGGGGATTTTTGGGAAGAGCCATTTTCCTTCCTGGTTTGGGAGATCGGCTGCAAACTATGTGTCTCCAAGGAGGGACTGGGAGGAGATGGGGATTCTGTAATACTTATCAGCTTGGCACGGATTTAATGTTTGATCAGAAGCGATGCCATGGCATTCACTCTGCAGAAGAGATGGGTTCCAGACAACCATTTGCCTCAGAAGGAATTTCTGGTACTTGTGAAGGATAGCCCATAGTGTTCTGCACAACTCCTGCAGCACCTATGTTCCCCTAAAAGGCCATTATTTGGACAACATTCACTCGGAGTGGGGAGAGAAATCAAGCAGCAGTGAGACAGATGAAGGGTGAGCATGGCACTTCCTAAAGGAATCCACAAGTCAAGGAAGCAAAGATTTGTGGGACAGCTATGTTCAGATGGCTTTGAAGTGAGCTATGGGACATTCGATTCAAAGGATGAAACTAAACCTAGTCCAAAGTAAAACTCACAAACGACATATAGTGGAAATGTCAGGAGCCTCAGCAGTTAATTCAGCATGGCTTTGCTTCACTCATCTGCCCAAGCTGCACAAAATTATACATTACTGTAGGCATCGCTGACATTGACATGCTGCAGTATAACTGTCTTCAGTCAGGGGACATCAAGTTCCAGCTGCTTCTTCAGATTCTTACAGTGTCATTTGGAAGTCTTTTGTGTGGAATGTGAAAAACCCAAGACACCACTCTTTGTAAATTCCTGATTAGTCTCATCCTTTAAAGAATACTAACATTGATACTTTTGAAGAGCTACCCCAGTGACATCGCAGTTAAATCTTTCTAGGACATGCACTGAAAAATGTCATTTGAGATTTAAATAAGGTAAGGAAAACCAGCATTAAAGAAGTCTAATACATAGTTTTATCGAGATAATGTTGCTTTACCAGACAATGAGGATAAGAAGTTGGGTTGTCAGTCTCAGTAGGATTTTCTGTCTGTATTCTAGTTTTGATTCTAAAGCAACTCCGAGAAAAAATATCTTGAAATGGAAGTCACTATTTCTAGCTAAGAAGGAATTGGTCATTTTTCAAGGCAGAAGGCAAAGAAAGAAGATGGAGCAAAGCATGAAGAATGAGAAAGACAACTGGAAACAAAACAATCTGTGTGATTCCTCAGTCATATACAGGAGAGATATGAGCAGAGCAAGACAGATACACACATAAATCCAAACTGACAATGGCTAATACAGCTATTTTGGAAGAAAATGCTTTTAGGGTGTGTAATTATGGAAAAAACCTTCCTACAGAAGAAATTACATCCTGGCCCATTGTTGATAACCTGAGGCACTTCTTTCTCATCCATATTTTTGTAACATTCAATGCTGTCAGAGGCTTGCAGGGGTGTTGGTTTTATTAATCCCATCACGTTACTGCACTCAGAAATTATTTATTACAGCACTGAATTCAACATGTTAACTGTGCATTGTTACTGAAAAGAATCACAGACAGAAATCATACTGCTTTTGTGTACATGATCTGTCAAGCGTCAACAACTGCAAATAATATGACTCTCAAATTCTTGAGATTTCTTTTTAGCAAGCGAGGCGTTCTAGAGAATACACTCACTAATGTAAACAGAAGGGTTTTTTCACCTACCCAACAGCCTTCGCCTTAACTTGAAAATGGTAGTATTTTTCAACACAATCAGAAAATTTGTTTGTAAATGAACAGAAGCCATTGCTCCTTATTTCTTCCAGGTATCTTTATATTTCCCTAATACTACAGAAATTCAGTAGTATTTCTAACAGAATTTGTGTCTCCCTTATCTTTCCCTGCTATCTCACTACTGGAACTAGAGAATCTCCCAAGGCATACTAAAAACTTTCACCTACATTCCCATTTCACTGGCTTCAGTCCAACATTGTAATCCTCATTTAAAGGCCTATAACAGGCATCAGTAAAGAAAAAAGTCCAATCAGTACATTCTGGAAGACTGTTATGTCTTAAATTTGCCAAATTCCTCCTCTCTGCATTTGGAAGATTTAATCTGTGTCATGGTTTAACCCCAGTCGGCAACTAAGCCCCACACAGCCTCGCTCACTCCCCCCCAGTGGGATGGGGGAGAGAATCAGAAGAGCAAAAGTAAGAAAACTCGTGGGTTGATATAAGAACAGCTTAATAATTGGGAAAAAAGAAAATAATAATAATAATAATAATAATAATAATAATAATAATAATAATAATTTGTAATGAAAAGGAAAACAACAGAAGAGAGAGAGAGGAACAAAACCCAGGGAAAAAAATACAAGTGATACAACCGCTCACCACCCGCCGACCAACACCCAGCCAGTCCCCGAGCAGTGATCACTCCTCCCCGGCCAACTCCCCCCAGTTTATATACTGAGCATGATGATATATGGTATGGAATAGCCCTTTGGCCAGTTTGGATCAACTCTCCTGGCTGTGCCCCCTCCCAGGTTCTTCTGCACCTGGCAGAGCATGGGAAGCTGAAAAGTCCTTGACCGGTGTAAACATTACTTAGCAACAACTAAAACATCCGTGTGTTATCAACATTATTCTCATCCTAAATCCAAAACACAGCGAATTAGCTACTAGGAAGAAAATTAACTCTATCCCAGCCAAAACCAGGACAATAACATATAATTAACATAACATGTTAATTAACATAACATGTACAGGACATTAACATATAATTAACATAACATGTAACAACATATAATTAACACACTTAAAATGTAACTGTATGTACTATGTACAACTTCTCTTTAACTAAGCGTAATTCTCAAGACTTTCCAAGTGTGAAGACAGTATAGTTCTACAGAAGATCAACATAAACTGATCTTGCCATTATTTACATCAATAAAGAATTGCTGAAATTGTCCTGCACTCCTTCTATTCCAGTTTTGCAAAAAAAAAAGTTTCCCACAGGTTGGGCACTAAACATCCACAAGCTTCCAAAGTTTCTCTCAATTATTTATAGTTTAGTGGTACTTAACTTCAAAATTGCAGTATCACTGTAGCTCTTAGATCTGAACAGCAGTGCAACAATTAAAAAGGATAGGGATAATATGAAAAACAACAGGCTTCCTGAGTACATAGCTCAAGCTATCCCACCCTCCCTAAGGAGTCTTAGTATCTCCAACCAAGCACCTATGTAATTTTTTTATCCTTACCATGAGCTTGGTCCTGGACAAACGATCCAACCTGCTACAAAACTCTGCATCTTCCCAACCTGCTACAAAACTCTGCATCTTCCCATCCTGTGACCCACAGTTATCCTACATAAATTCTGGGGAATCCATCTATAAACTCCACTTTTATTATCAAAAGACAGAAAGAATTCCACCACTTCAAGTGCTGAACTCTCGTAGAGAATTTTGAACAGGCAGCCTCTCTGAAAAGACATCCTCATTACACTATCGGCTTACTGGCCAGACTACTAAATATTCATTGGACGTGGACAGTCCAAACGACAGTCTGCACACAGATACACACTGTCAGGCTGTTTTAAATTGGGAAAGGAACTCAGGAAAGAAGGCAAGAGGCTTCTTTCCCCACTAGGAGGTTCATCAACTTTAGTCATATGTCTGATCTGCACTCATACTGATCTATAACGAAACACGCAGGGCACTGAAAGTCTATTTCAAAGTGACAGGATGTAGTACTTTTAGCTTACACTGAGCAGACTGAGAACACAGTGACAGGCAGTGACTGAGGGCTGCGAGCCAAACGTCATCACCCATGCTCCCTAGTGGTTTGGTAGGCCTTTTCTCAAAGTCTCTCCTAGACCCTACAAGATCTATGACACAAAATACACCAGCCCATGTCTTTCCCATTTTCAGCAAATCTCTTTGTGAATACCTTTGTTATCGGGTGTCCAACAGTTACCAGGTAAACCAAGTTAAATTTATTCCACAGAATGGACTAGACAGCTTCAACAGACAAGATAATAATCTCAAATCCTGCCTTTCACTTATATTCCCTTTTGATTAAGGAGAAGAGCAAACTGTAGAAAATTCAAAAACAGTATTTAGATAGGACTCAGCTACCAGCAAGATTATAATTTACTTCTGAATGAGTTCTGCTACATACCTCCAGAAAACTTAGACCAGTTCTTCCATTAAGTTTGGTAATGCTGCTGTAAGGGGAAATGTGGATGAAAGGATGTGTATGTCAAGTAGCAAAACTTTCTCATTCTGCACAAATCTGCCATACCCTAAAACATTTAATAAGCTTATAGAGAATGCAGATACACAAACTTAGGAGACTTAATACCAACACCAAGCTTAAAAAGCAAAACAAAGGCTACTTTTCAAGTGCTTTTCAGAGGAAATTTCTACAGAGAGCCCATTTAAGATAATAATTTACAATAAAATGTTGTATTACTTCATTAAAATAAAACAATGATGTATTTTTATATGTACAGGTATGTATAAATTGATTTCATATATACATATTTTGTGTATATATTATATTTATATATGGCACATGACTCATAAAATAGTATCAATAAAATTATTTTTATATATAACATATTCTATATATAAAATATATATCTATAAAAGAATAAATAAAATTAGATAAGGACCTGGGCCCTTTTAAAGTCTCCTGATTTCTTAAAACACTGAAGCTAGTTGTTCTCCAGCATACTGTATGGTAACTTCTAAGTTCTTTTTTGGACTTGGTAAATCAACAGGAAATTGTTGAGGAGTAAATGTTTTCTATATTTTCCTTAAAAGGTAGAGTGTTTATCATTTTTTGTAGCTGTATGACTTGTCTTCTCCTGCAACAGTGGAATAAAACCCCCACAAACCAAATTACAGTATTGTGAACCTCATTTCACATTTTAAACCATAGGTTCACATTACTCCAGACACTACGTGCATATTTGAAGTAGAGTGAGTGTGTTCCATTCGCTGTAATCTATCTTGCACACTGAAATACATTAAAGAAGAACACGAGTCTGACTCCAACATTTCTTTGCACTCAGTGTTAAGTGCAACCGCTACATATAACTGGAAGAAAAAAGCCAGCTAAACAGAGGAGCAGCGTGAGGGCAAACCATGGCTGACGGCTGTGAGAGCGGAGAACCTTGAACAGGGCAGACTGCAAACACCCGTGGTGGCAACAACCCGCAGTCAGCACTGAGTCAATCTGAACGGGCTGATGCAGAACCGGGTATTCACGACCCCAGCTGGGAGTAAGCTACCTCAGCTGACAGGGAAGTCGAGATCCACAGACTTTCCAGACAGAAAACTAGTGTGGGGCCACCGGTACCCCCACCACAGCCTACAGCACAGCATTTGATGCAGCACTCTTTAGAGCTCCTCCCTGTCAAATTTCATTTGTTTTTACACTCAATTATGTGCAGCAATAGCCAAGGTACACATCTTCATTTCTACTGGAACTGTACTTTTGTTCATCGTAGCAACCGTCAAGTAACTTGACTAATACTTTTCTTTACCTTTTAAATATGGAATAAGAACTGTTAGGGGAAAAAAAAAGAAATCCAATAGAGAAAAGTTCAAAATTTAATCAAACAGGAGAAAATTATTAAACTGCAGAAGAAAAATCAGAATTAGAGGAAGATGAAAACCTCTTAGATGCAGTATAATTGAGTACAGGTATTGAAGCTTATAAATCAATACTGAGCACAGCAAAAGGAATAAACTAGAAAGGCAGACGATTTCTACCACTCTAGTATCTACCTGCTCTGCAATATTTACTGCCCATTTTCAGTAACGAGGTTATTCACAAACATACCTGTTCAAGAAGTTCCTTATATGTTATTTTCTCTTTGGTATTTGTAACAGGACTGTCATAAATAATGGCAATTTGGTCTCCTCGTCCATCCTCAACATGACGATCTACAGCATTGTAACAGATATTCAGCTCTCCACCTACAAACCTAAAAAAGAAGTTGGAAGTATGTAACAGCCAGCCTTCCAAACTAATAAGACTATTTTTTGCATATTTTTTTTTTTTAATGAATGAGAGCATTAAATTAAAATATAGCTCATAAAACATGATACTCAGTTCAGGAAGTCATTTTTTAATCTATAACCTCACAATTTACTCAAAAAGCTAAATAAGCCTATTAGTGAAAATAGTGGAAGTACTGTACCTTAATTGACTTAACTAAGAATCTGCTAAACTTGGTCTTGATTTAACTTAATTTGCATCAATCATTCTGATTTTTATAGCTGATTTTTAGTTTCACAGAAAAAGCATACATTCACATAAAATAATCTGACATTATGAAAATGTGTTATTACACTACTTTGTATTGGCATGCACACATATCTTTTTTAAGACGAACAGGTTCAGGACTCAAAATATTCTTATTCATCTCTTGGCAATAACAGTTAGGCATACAAGCATCTGTATCTAAATGAAACTGACCCCAACAGTTATAAAATCTTATAAATTTGTCTGACATTCATAATGCATTTGACATTACCATGTTTTACATCAGTGACTCAAAATCCCATGTAAAGTGATATGAGTCACAGCCTCTTCAACAGCCAGACATTTACAGAAAATTCCCATCTTCTAATTAAAGAAAAACACTTCACAAACTCAGGTCTCATTTTCGTTGTCATTTTACACAGAAAAAGAAAATTCAAGTGCAGCATAATCCTCAAGTAAGAAAATACGGAAGGCACCAGATACAAAGATGACTTTACTAACTGAAAGATGACACAGAATCTAAAAATTAAAGTTTACTCTAAATAACACTCTTTGTGTTTGTTTTTCTATCTGCATGTATCTCTCTACAGCAAAAAGAAGAGCAACACACAGAAAAAGCACACTTGAGAGTTTCCAGAAAGTTCTATGGGGACACTCACTGTGATAATCCGATATTGTTATAACGTAACTAGAAATAAAAACAGATGGCCTAAAGTAACCCACTACTAGTTAAAAGAGTATTTCCTTCTTCACCTTTCCTGTCTAGTAAAGGACTGCTCTAAATTAGAATAACTGATATATTATTCATACATCCATATGCACAGATGCCATAGGATAGACTTTATTGTCAAAGAATGGCAATTATTAAACCAAAAGCAGTTGGGATGTTTAGGATGCAGCAATCTTTTATTGTGACTCCTTTACAATGCCATTAGTAAGGAGAAAGTGGGGGACCAGAAAAGTAACAAAAACATTCTGTACTACAAGCCCCTTCCCAAAAAGAAGAACTGTATGAACAATAAAAGATTGGGAGTTGTTTCATGTAATATAGAGAAACTCCATATTACTGTCATAAAAGTTGTATAGGGTTCTGGTCATCCATTGATTTTTATATCAAATCACTGTAGGACGATATGAACAAGGGAACAAGAGAGCACAGTACCTGGGCTACTACGCATAACCCCTTCAGAACGCTCAAAACATGAGCAATTACCGGAGCTTGGATTCTTCTAAAGATACACGGCAACATCAACACCACCACATAACTTTTTAACAATCGCTTGCAAACAACTGTGAAAAAGACGTGACTGCAAGTTGAAACAAAAAACAAGACTATCTGGACAGGGTGATGAGAGCTTTGCTACCCCATTCAGAAGGAGGGAGGCTCTTAGGGGATCGGAGAAGCAGAGATGCACCTACAATGACCACAACTTCAAGACTTTCGCTTCTGTAGTCACCCAAGGACATGCTGAAATACCTCATTCTGTCTGACAAATAAAAGCTGCCTGACTTTGAAAAGCTGCCCTGTGCTGCTGCAAACTTCTGTTGATTCAGTGATTCCCAAGGAGATGAATACCTGTGAGGAACTTTGATTTGCTTTAGTTGGAAAGCTTTAGTTTGATTTGCTTTAGTTGGAAAGCTTTAGCTTGATAAGCTTTAGTTGAAAAGAAGCAGCAGCATGAAACCAGGACCCAGTCTTGGAATAAGGACCTCAATGAGATGCTCCTATTTAAAACAGAGCTCTAGAATCAAAAAGAAAATATTCCAATAGGCTGCAGAAAGATCAGAGGTGGATCTGCAGGATGTTTCTCATAGCTGCCAGTAAATCTTGCTATAATAAGCAGGACTGTAAAATGCTAATTTGTTGCCAACCAGACAATTATCTCAATACGGCTTACCCAATGAATCCAAGTCTGAAGAACCTTTTTTTAGGCTGTGTTCCTAATGCTGAGAAATTAATAACATTCCACAAACAGAGCAGAGGAAAACTAAAACAAATAAAAAGAGTCAACAGTAACAACTCTAATACATAAAAGAAACTGAATTCCGTTCACTAGCAGTCTCTTTGAAGAGCTCATCTACCATCCACTGGTGCTATAGTAGAAAAAATATGACAGGGTTCTTCCTGTCAAAAATCACAGCAGAATTTAAAACTGGTTATAATATCAAAACAGCTTCCTTCACAGCAACATTTTAAACCAATATTCTGACAATATCTACCTATCCTTTTGATAAGTCTTTTTTCCCATACATCCATGAAAGCAGCAGCCTTTGATAATCCATGTTATGCATAACTTAGATCTAATAAGGTATCTTTTTAGTAATTTGAGCGTGGTTACACACATTAGGACCCCCTTGAGCCTCTTTAAAGCTGCCTACAGCAGCCACCTAGGAATTACTGCCTCTTCATGACTGGGGCTCAGCACCTCCCATCTCACCCCGGCTGTGAGGTCTCTCAGTTTCTATTGTTTCACAAACAGGAATCTCAAGCACATGCACTTACCTCTTTAATCACACTTTAAAATTACTATTAACCTTTTAGGGGTAGGAGTAGAAGAGGGCACGAAAGCGCTGATCTTCTGTTCATGTTTTACTCTTGGCAAGTCAGTCAGTTAGGTCTTCCATAGCAGAACTCCCGTTACATACAGCTTAAGATCTACTATCTACTGAAATTTTTTTTACTGCATTCAGTATTTTTTTGGATGTGACAACAGCCTACTTGCTAGTAGTTAAATAAGTATAGTAGTGAAGAAGGAAACACATAATTATGTCTTAATTCATTTCACTCAAATATTCAAAAGTTATGCTTTAATTTCCGACGCTAACTGCTATCTTAGGAATCAAAGTAGCTGCACTGAGAGACACTTTTTAATCTTCACTCAATGGCTCAGAAAGTAAGGTAATTAAGAATAAAAAAGAAAGAAGGTAAAGTTTCTGAATAAAGCTGGCATATATGCAAAAGAAAAAACTACATTAAAATTATTTTGCACCATAACTGTAAAAAAAAAAGCATATTGCAAAAATCCTTTTATGCCATGCAGGGTACATATACTTCTCCAAGCTGGGTTCCCAGAAATCAACAGCGTTTGTTTTTTTAAATTTTTCTAGATTAAGTGAGAACATAAGCTGAATAAAGTCTTAGACAAACCCACAACAATATTAGATATTTTGAGATAATATTATGTTAATTGATCCAGCCACATTTTTAAAAAGTGTAAGCAACATTTGAATAGCAATCTGGGCAACATTCCTAAAGTTCGAAGGCAATTTTATACTGCACTTATGTCTTCGAATCAGAGAAAAAAACCTAACTTGCAAAATTGCCCTCTGCCTGCATGCGTTAGGAAAAACTGATTCTATCATTCCTAAAGAAATACTTGCTTAACCTTTCTAACTGGGATTCCACAAGTTCCCAAAATAATCTGTTCAAGTGTTTCACTACCTTTAGCATTAAAAAGATTTTTCTTTCTAACGTCTAAAATCTGCATCTCCCTTATTGCAATTTAAGACTTCTAGCTTTGACCTCTTCAAAGCCAACTCGGAGAACAGTTTTGCCTTCAAACTTTGTAGCCAAATTCTCTGTAGCCAAATTTTACATGCTTTAAAACTTACATCTCCTTTTTGGCTTCTACACCAAACAAGTCCAATTCCTTCATCCTTTTCTTGACCAATCATGTTTTTTTGCTCTTCTCATTATTTTTGATGTGGGCAAAACCAGATGATGTTTTGTGCCGTATCAGCCACGGATACAGGTTAGAACAGTCAATGGTACCTGGGATTACTGCTTCAACAAAACGGCTAGAGGATGGTGATGCTGATCACAGACCTTTAGGAAATCATTTTGCAACCCACTGACATAACATCGGTGTTTCCAATGGAAAAGACTAAAGAAAATGCACCAGGGCATGCTGCACATTTCTTTCACACTCTTACAGTATTTAGAGAGGACAAATTGGCATTTGCCTTATAGCTACGTTTTAAATACATTAACCGCTTCCTTCAACTTCTTCAACTGAAGTAAATGAGACCAGAAAATACATGAAAAGTATCTGTTTCCGTAAGTCTCATTTGGCAACCAAAACCAAAGATACTGAAAATAAATTTATATTTATTAACTGACCTAATAATACGTCTGCAAAACAGGAGATAAATTCTAAGACAAGAACCACATACATTAACTTCTTAATACTATTTTAAGGTCTCCATAAACTGCTTCCTAGGTAAATCTCCGAACCAGAACTACATCTTTACCCTGTTAGACCAGCAAGTTATGTTTTTCTTGGAAGCCTGGCTTCTTCCTCATTTCTGTTCCATCCTCTCTGTTTTCTCTTCAGCATGTCCTCTGAAAGAGCCTCTTGTATCCTCTCTCTCTCTTTGTCATGGTTTAAACCCAGTCAGCAACTAAGTACCACACAGCCACTTGCTCACCCTCCCCCCTCTGCCGGTGGGATGGGGGAGAGAACTGGGAAAAAAAAAAAGTAAAACCTGTGGGTTGAGATAAAGACAGTTTAATAGGACAGCAGAGGAAGAGAAAATAATAATGATAAAAGAATGTACAAAACAAGTGAGGCACAATGCAATTGCTCACCACCCACTGACCGATGCCCAGCCCATCTCCAAGCAGCGATCGCTCCTCCCCAACCAACTCCCCCCAGTTTATATACTGAGCATGACATCATATGATACGGAATAGCCCTTTGACCAGTTTAGGTCAGCTGTCCTGGCTGTGTCCCCTCCCAGCTTCTTGCTGGCAGGGCATGAGAAGCTGAAAAGTCCTTGACTTAGTCTAAACTCTACTTAGCAACAACTAAAACATCCGTGTGTTATCAACATTATTCTCATACTAAATCCAAAACACAGCACTATGCCAGCTACTAGGAAGAACATTAACTCTATCCCAGACGAAACCAGGACACTTTTAGATTCAGTCTTTTCCTCAAAGAACTTATCTATCTGTCATCCTGTGGAGCACACTGAATGCTGGTAACCATCTGGGACTTCAGAGGCATTAGAGTACTATGCTAGTATCACATACAGCCTGTTATTGCTTAAGGTGAACTTAAATCAAAAAAGAAATAAAATTGCATATTGCATATTAAGACATTAAAGAGGACTGAATAAATTTGAATTGCTTAATGTTTTATTATCCACAGCAGAGCAACAGATACCTGACATCCAAACAATAATTATGACCTGATATTGAGTCTTCAGAGACTTGCATCTTTGCATAATCCCACAGAATCACAGACTGGTTGATGTTGGAAGGGACCTCTGGAGGGCACCTGGTCCAATCCCCCTGCTCAAGCAGGTCCACCTGGAGCCAACAGGCCAGGACCATGTCCAGATGGCTTTTGAATACCTCCAAGGATGGAGAGTCCACAACCAACTCTGCACCAGTGCTCAGTCACCCTCTAAAAAAGTGTTTCCTGATGTCCAGAGAGAACCTCCTGTGTTTCAGGCTGCGTCCATTGCCTCTTTTCCTGTCACTGGGCACCACTGAAAAGAGCCTGGCTCTTCACACCCTCCCTTCAGCTATTTGCCCACATCAGTCTGTGGCAATCTGCATCCACAGAGGGAGAAAGATGCAAGTGAGAGGTAAGACCAGAAAAGACCCCTGGAAGATAAGTCTGACTTCAGCCCATGAAACTTTATGCCTGCCATAAGACCAAATAACTTCCACCTGAGAAGTCGCAATGCTTTACAAAGACCTAACCATGTTACTTTCAGCAAGCAAGTTTATCATGCTCAGCAAATCAAGCCACATTTGTTTGACAGAATCTGACAGCAAAACCATGCTCACTAGCATGCGTTGTATTCTCATTCCTTTGTTCTTAAAAAGTAACCATTGTATTGACTTCTTCATTATTCTGTTCAGGAATGCCAGAGCCAGTGATCTTTACTGGTCTTTAATTATGCAGGCAATCCTATTTGCCTTTCTGAATGGTGCCAAGACCTAGAAATCAAGGTCAGTGGACCACAGGTCGCCCTATCCATCCATTTGAGGACTTCTGACTGTCACACAGTCCTGCTGACTTAAAGAGATTTATCCTGGCTGGGTGCTGTTCAACATTCAGCTTAAGACGTATAAACAATTTTCACTACCAGAGGTGCCGAGCAATAACATCAAACACCAATAAGAAAGCAAGCTCCACTCTACTGGTTCTTCAGGCAGATTTGAGAGTGATTAATATTTTTAATTATATTTTGAGAATTATTAGTATTTTTAAATTAAAATCAAACCAGAAAAATATAAAAATGGCAAAGAACATCAAGGTACCAAAGATGACCCTCATCCTGCGCTGCCTTTTTCATCCTGTATCAGCTTCTCCTTGAGAAAAGATCAAAGAGCATGATGTAAACTTGCTGAAAAAGAGGTGATGGTTGTCAACACAGAATTTTAACAGGTAAATCACTTTTGAGAAAGTACTGAAAATCCTATCTGGTAATTTATAACAAGCATATCACATTCTGTCTTAGGGCACTTTGCCATTCACCACATGGAGATATATATTACAGTACCAATGCTTTTGCTGAACATTACCTTTATTAAGGTAATGTCTACCTTTAAATTATGACCTACTTAGATAGTTTCTAAGATTAAACAACTCTGAAGGCCGCCGTTTCTGTGTTTTCATACACGTACCTCCCCTGTCACCTGATGCTCAGTTTCCCGTGCTCGCAGCAGCCCGTTCCCAAGCCAGGCCCAGAAGGGGTGGGACTGGGGAGCAACAGGCGCACACACCCCTGTCACCCACCAGACACACACGGACATCACTGCCACACAGGGAGGTGTACGTTACACCTGCCACAGTGCAGGCTGACTCCCCTCACCCCAACACACTCATCCATGCTGCTTTTAATCGTTAAGCTTTACCAAGTGTAATCATTAAACTCCTCCATGCTCTGCAGCCATCTCCTTCATCAGCGCCGGCGTGCTGACCACCCCAAATACGTGATGGGGTAGTAGCGTGTTAACCACACGACCCCCAGCCCCTCGGCAGGCAGCCCTCCCCGTTACAGCTCAGCTGTGCTCTCCCGCGGCCCCGGCCGCTCCACCGCACCCGGGGGACACAGGCAGACTCACCAGGAGGCGCTCCCAGGGCAGCCCCTCTCCAGGGCCCGGGCCCAGGGCTTGTACCACTGGATCTGCTCGGCGGCTGCTCCCCAGACCTTCTCGGGCTCCGCCACGGAGGACCTGAAAACTTCCTCGTACTCGCCCAGCGCCCGGGAGGAGGCGGCGCGGCCGCCGGGCGGCGGGCGGCGGGCAGCGGCGGCCCAGGCCGGGAGCGGGCTCCCCGCGCTGTGCCGCCCCGGCCGCCGCCAGCCACCGCCGCCGCCCCGGCCCGCCGCCGCCCCAACAAGTTTGGGCAGCGCCGCCAGCCTGCCCAGGAAACCCATTTTCCGCGGCCTTCGAGGAAGAGGAGCCGCACAGGCTTCGTTAAGGCTCGAAAAAGCCCTCGAACGGCACAAGACTGAGCGGCGGCGGCGGCTCCCCGGGGCCAGCGAGGCACGGCAGGCCGAACCGCCCCCGCCCGGCGCTCCGGCGCTGCCCCCGGACGGCGGCTTTCCTCGCCAGCGGCCAGGAGTCAGGGGGGAGCGGAAGCGACTCGGAGCAAGGCAGCGAGCGTCGCCTCAGCCGTGGCCGGAGGCGCGCCGAGCGGGGGCGGGCGGTCGGCCGGCGGCCCCTGCTGCGCGCCGTGGGGCCACGGGAGGGCTGGGGCAGCCGCCATGTCGGGGCGCCCGGCCCTGTCAGCGCTTGGCTGCGGCCGGCGGCGGAGGGAGTCTGAGAAAGGAGAGACCGAGAATCTGAGATGATCATGTTTTACTTCATGATTTGCATGACATGTAGCTATAGTTCTCCTCAAGTATTTGTTTTGAAAGACATTCTTGCTTTGAGAAAACCTACCTGTGACAAAATGAGGCATAATGTTTGTACCAGGAGAAAAAGTTTATTCTGTTTTTCCGGAAGACCTCCATCATCTGTAGTGGATCTTTTGTTCTGCGCATCTTGTCATATATTTAGAAACCCTTCCTGAGTTTCGGTGGTAATGTTTCAGAGTATTATAATGCACAAGTCAGCTAAGACATACACCAGCTTCAAGGACCTTTTTTTGCCCCTTAGGAAATTATTTTAGTGCTATAATAGGCCTATCCATTACAAGTCTCTCAGGAAATTCTTCCTGCAGTCACATTATAAAAAATGTCTTAGGGCTAAGGGGAGGTCTATAATGTGTTTTATATTCGTGGTTAATTTAGGCATATGTTACTGACTGTTGTTGAATTAGTGCCATAGGAACATAACAATATATCGCATTACAGGTAAAGGAATAAGGGGATGAGAAGAACTAGACTGTTGACGCACTACAGTAGGTTTAATACATGAAATCAATTTCTTATCCTGGCTCAAAAAACAAGAGGGGTGGAGGATTTGGCCTATAGAGTTCAAGTTCATCAGAACTTTTAGGTCACCTTCAAAATCACCAGCAGTTTTTCAGCATAAAGACTGGTTGCTGCTTCTGTTTCCAAGGCAAATGTAATTAGCTCACAGAGAGTTTCCCATGGCTTGGGGAGGCTATTGGCATTGCCCAGTGCTGTACAAACTACCTGTCCTGTGCTGCACTGCAGTTCACCTCTCTTTCCTCCGCATCAGTGCCACAATAATGTACAGCCCTGAGTAGCATAATGCAACTTCCAAAATGTCCAAGTTAAGGATCAGAGACTTATTTCTAAAAAGAAGTTAATACCCCCAAAACCTAAAACACCTGAAGGACTAAGTGGACATTTTATGAAAACTTCCCTACTGCAAGGTAAAGGCTACAGCATACCAACAAAGCAAGAAAATAAAAAATACATTTCTCAAAAAAAAAGAAAATAAAAAATACATGTTCTCAAATGTAATAATTTTATTATTACATTTGAGGACATTGCTTTCTCACACACTTTCACTTCTGTGACAGAACTATTGCTGTCAATAGAGTCCACTAGCCAAAATTTAAAAAATAAATAAAAATAAAGGGAGAAGCTTGCAGAGGCTGTAAACACTGTGACACCATGACAGCCCTGAAATCAGATGCCATTGCTGGATGCCAGGTAGTATTGCATGCATTGTACAAATGTGCCTGAAGAACACAACTTCCCAGTCAGGTCATACATAGTTGATCTTAGCATTTTAAAAATATTCCCAGAATTATGTCTTTTATTTCCTACCTTTATGATGGCTAGGCTAATTTTGACTTAAAAGAACCATTCTGACTGAAAATTGTTATGGAAACATGATTAATTTTTTTGGTGCCTGCTCAGAAATCAGCACACGCAGCCTTAGACTTGTTCACAAGCCCACTGTGTGGCTGAATCCAGTGCAATGACTGCCTACCTGAGGCGTGCAACTGGTGGACTTAGGGAGAGGTATCAATTGCCTCAGCCCAATTTGTGAAGCCCACTCCTCCAAATCAAATTGTTAGAGGTACATTATGTCCACTCCTGAGGAGTAACCCTTCATATTAATTGCCTTACAAGCTACATTCTTCAGATCACCAGCCCTTTGATGCCCATCTAGTTAGGAAGGGACCTATAGCAATTGGATGCAGCCAGCCTCTGGGCGGTGATAGCAATCTTTTTCTGAGCTGGAACAACATCTCCCTTTTCTCTCTTGGGGAGAAAACTGTCGAGGCCAGGCTAGCTAAAATATTTAAGTATGTGCATCCTGTAACATGTTAGTTGTAGGCACTAACACTGAAAGAAGCATCCTGAGATGTAAACACCTAATGGGTTGTGTCTGGTGATGCCTGATATTTCTTGTGGCATTGAAGAGCAATGCTAACCTTTTTTCCACTCTGTCCATAGTGTGTGTTTAATGTGAAGGTATAAGCATTTGGCAAAGGAATTTGCATTGCAACAGTAAACACTCTGGTATTCATTTTGAATATATGTCCTACTAGAAATGATACACCAGAGGTGTAGGGGATACAAATGAACTTAATCAGAACATGAAGTGCATTAAATTCCTATTTTAGCTAACATCCTAATATCTGTTTCCTGAAGGAACGTTTCTAATGAGTACCTGTGGAACATACTTCGTTAATTAAACTACTCACAGCCCATACTGATAGCTAAAAGGGTAAAGAAGGGATTGCTAGTTCTCCCAATTGCATGCTAGTAATTTAAGGTTCACTCACAAATGCCATTATAGCAGATTTCTGAGCTGATGAATTTTCCCTCTAAGGATTTGTTTCTTTTTTGTAAAACTTGATGCTCCTGAATTTCACATTCAACAAAGAGTTTTGAAGTAATGTCAAGTGATGTGTGTAGCAATTACCTTTGTAGCCATAGACTCCATTGAAAAACATATGTATTTTTCTAGGCATAGATCTAGCAAAGAACAAACTGTGAAACATGGCCTGGGTACTTCTGCAATTGCAAAATCATTTATCTGAAGCCTTTCTTTTGTTTAAAAAAGCCTTTTTTCCACAGCTGTATCCTTTAGTGTAAAGCATGCATGCCTGAAGATTTATGGATGTTGAAAAAAGATTAGCAGAAAAGTATTACAAATATGGTCTCCTGTATACAAAGTGCTCTGACTATCCTAGTGTAGAAGACTTCCAAACCTTGGTAATTCATTCAGTTACAGTCCTTTCATAAGCACGAAGTAAAACTGTAGTTAAACAATTAGTACATATATTAAATCACTTTTAAGAACTGCCAGTCTTGTATGAGTAAGTTTCACAGTCCTGTATACCATTGATGTCTAAAAAATAGAGGCAGTCACAGTTTTCTACAATATGCAGTAGTCTGCAGAGTTAAGTTCAAATCAAAGTAAACTTTTCCATTTTCCTGAAAGGTAATAGAAGTAGTAGTTGTAATCAGCACCTTCTAAGGTACATAAGGAGATAAAATTATTCTTTCAGTTTTCTATCTAGTCTTAGAATATTAAACATATCACAGCTTTACTTGAAATCTACAAAAAGTCTTGTGCAGAATTCAAAATAATTCAATTATTACTTGAAAAAATACATATTTGGATAGAACTTTTCAAGTAGATACTTTGACTATATTTAGTGAATATAAAAGATGCCGTGGTTTGTTCTGCAATAGTAAGATCTGGTCATAGGGAAAACCAAACCAAATCAAAACAAACAAAAAACCCCCAAAACAAACACCCACCCCCCCCTCAGAAATACCTATACTCACCACTCTTCTTTGTTTGACTGCTGCCTTCCAGCCTAAAGAGGCCTGCATGTCAGAGGTCCTAGGTATAGTTAGTTTTTGCAGCACTCAGAATAGTGATGCAGTGCTGAAATCAATGTGTCCATGGTGGATCACCTGTCTGCCTGCTGAAGTGCTGGGAATTCATGACCTTCTGTTTATTTCTGTCTTCTGGAAATGAGTGTGTGTAGTGTGCTGGGAGACAAACGATGAGAAGTTATAAAAATGCTAAAATATCTGTCTCTCCAGGCAGAAGCCACTTTTTACAGACTTCTGGAAAGTGCTGAAATTAAAGTCTGTGACTCAATCCAGGTGAGAATGAGTTAGAGATCCTCTGGGATGAAAATGCAATTTTAGTATCAATTATTACTGATGTTATCATTTGATTCCTCCCCGAGGAGGTCTTACAGTTCAGGACAACCTGCATTTTATCCATATTTTTCCAGATCTAACTTCTCTTTCTGAAAGCTCCTCAGGCATATGCTTAGCTTTATTCATGTAAGTAGTCTTACTCACATGAGACCCTGCTAAATCTGAGTGAAATGCTCAGACAGCTTTGATAAAGCTCTGCTGGGCAATGAACTTTTATACTTTTCAGTTCTAAGAAGACTTTGAAAATGTGAGAAACAAAACCAGATAGAAAATGGGGATTTCTTAATTTTTAAAAAAATGCTAAAAAAACCAACACACCACCTAACAAATCAAGCACATGAAAGCCAAATAGTTTCATGCAAAAGCAAAATTTATGATATGTTCTTCAGTATTTAGGCGCGCTTGAGGAAAAGAGTCCATGGTAAATTCCATGGAGGACAAGTAGAATTTTAGCTTCTGCTTTGCATTTCTGCTGTTGTGGATTTAACTTACTTACAAACTCGATGATGTAATTTTATAGAGACTGTCATTGAACTTTGATTTTTAGGTAATCCATGTCCCTGAGCTGCCCAGCTTCCTGAAATTGCAGATTATTGATTATTTGTCTCTACAAGAGTAAAATCTACTATTTTATCCAAAGCTATTCCTATTTCTTTGATATGCCTCTACCACTGTTTTCCAGATCACTGCATCAGAACCATCACAGGCACAAGCACTGTTATTACAAAACCTTCAACGTTCAATATGTATTCTCTGAAGGGGACAAAAGGACTTCAGGCACTGGCATTCTTATTAATGTTCCTTTTGAACTTGATAACAAAAATAACCATGGATTTCGCAACCGTTTTTTACCCAGAAAGTTGTCTTTTTCACAGAAATACGAAAGAGTCCATTAGCCCTCAATCTAAGTGTTAATGTCACTATTGGTATAAAAATACAGTAATTTAAAAATTACCTGTTATATCAGTATATTGGAATTCTTATCAGCAACACTGTCTCAAATTGAGAATACAGCCCAAGAAGTATGAAGAAGTTAGCCACTACTAGAGGAAGTCTATGCTTAAAAATTGCAATGACTCTAAGTCCTATTTGCAACCGTCCTTGCCTAAGCTAAAACAGGAAAGCTGATTTTTCCCAGAATATCCAGTCTTGCCTGGGTCTAAGGTACAGAGATCCTGTCTCCTGTCTTGGAGGGGTTGGAGAGGGTGAGGGGGATATGGCTTGTATGTAGCTAAAGATGGAAAGAAAAAGAAAAAGACATATGCTTGAGATTTTCAGAACAATACCTAAAATCTAGTACTGAGCTGCTTTTGCACTCAAAGCTCTGCATTTCACATGAGAGCTCTGGGTGCACGAGGAGTGCAAAACTTGCATTATTGGCTGGGCTAAAGACTCCTTGGACACTCCCAAGGAGCACGGAGTTAGTTGGCACAGCCTTAGTATTTATCTCATTGCCTGTCACATCCCTCTGCAAGAAGCTATCAGTCGTATTGCAAGGGCAGCAAACTTGCGTAGGAGCCTGGCCCATGGCAAATTATGGCTCAGCATATTAACATACACTGAAGGGCCTCTTTTTGTATAACTGATGTTGGCTTAGTCTGCTCCATTGCTAGTTATCTCCCAGAGTTTCATTCTTGCAATCCCATTCTCAACAGTTGCTGGATTTTGTCCTTGTGACATATTTCTTGATCCTTATTCCACTACATAACTATATTCACTCCATGACAAGAAAAGTTAATGTTCAAACACTGTGGCAATGTGCTGGTTTAGTTCAGCTGCAGAATTATCTGCAAGAAATTAACACCTAAATTGACTAAGTGCAAAGTCAATAGCATATTTCATTACAACTGTCATTTATTAATGTGTGCTATATTTTTAAGAATGCAAGTTCATCCAGAGCCATACAACAAATAATTCTGTGAATTTCTTGAATGATTCCAGTTTTGAGCAGCTCAGACTTGTGAAGAATGGATGAAATTTCACAGCAGCTCAGGGAAGAAATAGTAGCTGTCACTCAGTTTGCCCCAAATAACATCAGTAATAATTTCTGGAAATAGCTTTTTCTATAGCTCATCTTGCAAATTAGCATGTCACAGGATTCTGGAAGAATCTAAATAAGAAAAATAGGCATGAATTCAGGCCCAAGAATCATTATATGAAGCAGAAAAACTCTTACTGGTAAGCTAGCAGCAAAACCATATGTCCAAATACATTCAGTTGTACATTCAAGTCCACATTTTCTCATGGCCTCACTCTCTTATGGTGCTGAACTAGGCTGCCAGACATTTACATTTGCACCCTCAGAAATATGATTCCAGAATTAAATTTCATGGCTATGGGGATTTTAGATTGCAAGGTAAAATTTTAGAGTCACTAAATCTAGAAGCCAAAAGTCATTGATTATAAAAGAGCAGAGGCTACATGTCCACCCTCAAGATACTGGTTTTTATTAATTTGTAGTCTCTATAGTTATTTACACTATTGTAAAATGAATATAGCAGATTCACGGATGCTTATCCTACTTTTCACACATCAAGGAGAAATTAAAGGTAAAAGGCAGTGAAGAATATTCTGCCATCAGATAATCTATTTAAGTAAGCTCTCTGGAACTGGAAAAAGGCAGGAAAACCAATTTCTCTGTCAAATCAGTATCATAGAAGTGGAATTCAATGAGGCAGACATCCCAAATTGAAACCTGGTCATTTGCCTTGTCACTGATGTCCTACTTTTCCTTCTCCAAGCACCCTGAAATTTACTCAAAGTACCTACACAGTTCTGCTTTTTCAGGGTCAAAGGAAGGAATTTCAACATGCATGCTGCATGTTCAAATATTTGCTCACTCCTGTTAGGGGAAAGCAGTGAATGACTTCTAGATATATGTTTTAGACAGTGCACAATATTGCATCTTCAGGATTTATTTTTCAGTAATAGCTTTAGGGGGCTTGTACTCAATATTTCTGCTCACTGGAATAGCTGGGTTACTTATAAATCTAAAGGACATTCAGCTGGCTCTTGCTGAGTTATCCAGGGTATGTATTTGGAATTATATAACAAATGATATTTCACTGTGTAATTTAACAGCAGAGGCTAAATTTCCCATTCATTTTGAAGGTTTAGAACTCTAGTGGACTCTTCTTAAGCCATGTAGTTGTTATCACAGCCTTTGAGAAGACTGAATTCATGAATATTTGGGTGAAATATTTAGATGTGCATTACAGAGGGCAGCTTAAGCATCCAATGTGAGCTTGGGAATTTGTTAGAATTTTAGAACCAAGTCTTGCAGGCTATACCCGAACAGAGTGCTTTATTGGCTGTCAAAACCCAAACAGCCCATTTAAATTGTGAAGTCCATGTATAATGGTCTCTAGAAACCAGAGTTCAAAGTTTGACTTCTTGGCCTCTGGGAATATTAGGCCAGCAAAACCAATGTCCAGGCTTTACATCTCCTGGTGAATAAAAAAAAAATCCTTGAGTAAAAGCTGAGTCCTCACTTTTTAAATAGATTTGGTTTTTATCTCACATAAAAATTTTACATGGATGCAGTAACAGCTGAAAACCATTTTTATATACAGTTAATTCTTTGATATTTTAAAAAGTCTCTTTTCTTGTAAGGGCACCCTAAAGGATGGCCTTCCCTCTATAGAACACTATGATATTTCATACAAAACAAACAAATAAAAAAGCATCTTTCCTTGTAAGAATTGGAAAAGCCACATGGCATCTTCTGTAAAATTCAGTTCCCAAAAAGTTGACCTATTTTCCTGACAGACAACGTATTTAATGAAAAATGAACTCATGGGATTCTATTTTCCCAATAACAATATATGCTCCCTTTTTACACCATTTATGTTTTGCTACTAAATGTCTTCTTTGCTTTTAGTTCAGTATAGGTAAATCTGGAAAACAAAAGCTAAAAACCTATTTCCTCTCATTCTGGCACTAACATAGGTGTGACAGTAGATAAAACATCATGAATAAAATAGAAAAGCTTGCTATTTCTGCTTGCTAACTGCACCATAACCAAATATCACAAGGTTCAGTATTAATACTTATACAAACAATCTAGATCCTGTGAGCTACACAATCTCTGACCAACCTGAACTACTTTTTAAATTGTAAGAAAGAACTTGTAAGAAAGAACTTGTTATGAAGAATATGAAACTGTTGTGGATATTTTCCGAGTCTAATTTGACCAGCCCTTACTTTCTATTTCTGGCAATCAAGAGTTTTGAACACTAGGAAAAATGATGAATACCAAATAATCTCTCCTTCCAAAGCTTACATCATGCACATATATAGGTTAACTTTTCTGGGACAACTACAGGGTGGTTTTCTGTACCATCGCTACCTAGTTTGTTACGGGGTTCTACCAGTCTTAAAAATCTTCAGATCCAAGAATCCCCATCTATGGGGAAACATTCCAATCATACACATTTCTTTACATTTTAGTAATGAAACAGCCTGACTAAACAAAGAGAATAGTAAAATATATGGATGACTTTAAAGAAATAAATGCATTTAAAATAAATCAATCAGAGAAAAAATACTTCTTCATAAACTTTGTCTAACGATTTGTGGCAGTAACAGTCTTATTTTCCTAGCAGCTCCAAACATAAGAACAAAATCACAGTCTCAATATCAACCAATAGATTTATTTCCAGCTGTCAGATCAAGGATGTGTTAGGGTAAGGATCAATCCCCTCTGATTTCTGTCTCAATACCTGTAATGCTAATTCAAGCAACAGGCTGGGCTGTAGACTAAACAGCTGAGAAACAACCATTACCCTCAGCCTTACTCCTCAGTATAAAGGCTCATGATAATTCCATTGTAATTTCAATGATGATATTTCAGAAAAAAAAATCCTTCATCTTCATATGCTGAATATTTTTTGCATACGTTTTCAAGGCTTTTAGAATTTTTGCAAGGTTACCTCTAAATCTATGAACATTTTGCAAAAGCATGTTTTAATGAGGAAAAAAAGGCATTTTAATGTATAGAATACAAACAAGTGGCAAAATTACAAGCATTAGTTTTCTTAATAACTTGTTTGCATCTTAGCCAAAGGAAGAATTACTCCATCATAACATATCTTCACAGATATTGGCCATCAAATCTTGGTTTCTCTCTGTACTTCTGTATCAAAAGGATTATAGTGTCACACAACAATAAAAAAAAAAACCGCAGACTCTAGTATAACTTCAATTTAACAAACTATCCTAACTCGCAATTTCATTCACCATCACAAACTTAGCAACAAAGCAAAGAGATGCCAATTCCACTTTCCTTATTCCTTACACCTTTGAAGCTACAGACAGAAAGCTCCCTATGACAGAATTGTTTATGATCCAGTTTCACCCATTCAGTTACGCAGAATCTCTCTTAATCTTCCATTTTTTTCCAGCTCCCCTAACCTTTTGGGTCTTCTCTTCTGACAGAGTTCAGTTTTGGCATTATTTTCTTGTCCTCTGAGGGTTTAAAGACCCTCTCATTTTCATTGAACTAGTATACACTATTCTTTAGAGCATGTCATGGTCCAGTCCAAACTGTTTTCTTCTTTTTTGGTTTCCGTGAGTCAGTTTCACTTCTGGAGCTCTGACTTTTGATGTATTGCAAATGGTCATCATTGCAGTGCGGGGAAAAATACAAAGATTTGAATATGCCTCTGAACACTTTCCATATATTCAAAATTAACTGCGTATTTGACATGTCAAAATATTGCCAGCTGAATTTTAAATGTCAAGGTTCTCTGAAATAATAACTTTGCATTTTGAATGCCTTCATTTGAGGACCATAACCATCCTATAAACATTAATGAATTTATTTTCTCAGTAACCCTGTGACTTAGTATGCATTAGAACCACATTTACACTAGGGTAAAGTAAAACATTAAATACTCCAGTGTTATATGAATATAGCTCCACTAGCTATAATGATTTTTTTCCCAATTTACAACCACCACAAACTAAAACAAGTCAGGGACTGCTCCTTAGCCAAAATCAAACAGGAAGGCTTATGTCTAAGAAAGCATTTAGTTATGTATCCAAATAAATATTTAGGCAGAATCTCTGCATCTAAATGCAAGACAGCAGTCAAAGACAGCCCTGAGGCACCATAAACTATGCTACCACATTGCCCATTATGGTTACTGATGACAACAAACACGTGGGATACCTAGACCCTTCGCAAAGGCACTAGGTAACCTAAGTTGGGCATCTGAATTGCTCCCTAACTTTATCTCCTGCTGTATGAGCAGGCTAACCAGATACAAACCAGGTTGCGGACAATAGTACCACCTCCTTCTCTTCCACCGTTAACAGCAAACAGTGAGGCCTCTTCAGTTACTTGAGAGAACTTTTGCACACGTTGATTTTTCAAGACAAGATCTGAGGGTCAAAAAACAATGTCAGCATCAAGCCACAACCTTGACCTGGGTGCCTAAATTCCAGGAGCAGGGAGGGAAAGGGAACTCAGACATAGATTTCTACTCATTATTTCCTTTTGGCTCTCTGTAGGAGCCTGTTTTGTTGTTGTGGTTGTCTGAAGAAAGTAAAGATACAAGTATGAATGCAAATCTTTGTCAGTTAAAGAAGCCTGACTTTCTGTAAATCAAAAATTACTAAAGCAGTCCTTTGTCAGGCTGAAGCGGCTCCAGCCCACACCTCCTCTCACCTGAGAGCACCCTAATTGTCATAGCTAACCTGTGTAATGCGAAGGGGAGTCAGGACAGGAGGAAGAAGCAGCCTCGTTTTGTTGTCCAAGGGTAGGACAGTGACTTGGAGATAGGAGCTGGGTTTGCATTCCACACTTAGCTCTCAGGGTTATTTCACAGAATTACAGAATGGTTGAGGTTGGAAGTGACCTCTGGAGGGAAACTGGTCCGACCCTACTGCTCAAGCAGGGCCACCTGGAGCCAGTAGACCAGGACTATGTCCAGATGGCTTTTGAATATCTCTGATGATGTGCCAGTGCTCAGTCACCTTCACATTAAAAAAGTGTTTCCTGATGTTTGGAAGGAACCTCCTGTGTTTCAGTTTGTGCTCATTGCCTCTTGTGCTGTCACTGGGCACTGGAAAGAACCTGGCTCCATCCTCTATACACTCTTCCTTCAGGTATTTATATACATGGATGAGATCCTCCCTGAGCCTCCTATTCTTCAGGCTTAACAGCACCAGCTCTCCCAGCCTTTCTCATAGGAGAGATGTTCCAGCCCCTGAATCATCTTAGTGGCCCTTCGTTGGACTCTCTCCAGTATGTCCATGTCTCTTTCGTACTGAGGAGCCCAGAACTGGAGACAGCACTCCAGGTGTGGCCTCACCAGGGCTGAGGAGAGGGGAAGGATCACCTCCCTAGACCTGCTGGCAGCCCAGGACACCATTAGCTTTCTTGGCTGCAAGGACACATTGCTGGCTCATGTTCAACTTGGTGTCCACCAGGACCCTCAGGTCCTTTTCTGCCAAGCTGCTTTCCAGCTTGGTGGTCACCAGAATATACTGGTGCATGGGGTTGTTCCTCTCCAGGCGCAGAACTTTACACTTCCCCTTGTTGAACTTCATTAGATTCATGTCAGCCCATTTCTCCAGCCTGCTGAGGTCCCTCCGGATGGCAGCACGACCCTCTGGCCTATCAGCCGTTCCTCCTGGTTTGGTGTCATCCACAAACTTGCTGAGGGTACATTCTGCCCCATCATCCAGACCACTAATGAAGATGTATTGACCCCTCTGGGGTACACTGCTAGTTACTGGCCTCCAACTAGACTTGTGTCACTGATCACCACCCTCTGGGCTCAGCCATTCATCCAGTTTTCAGTCCACCTCCCTGTCTGCTTATTCAGCCCACTCAGCCATCAACAGCTTGTCTTTGAGGATCTTATGGGAGACAGTGTCAAATGCCTTACTGAAGTCCAGGTAGACGATATTCACTGCTAGCCCCTCATCTACCAGGCCAGTCATTTCATCATAGAAGTTTATCATCAAGTTGGTCAAGCATGACTTCCCATTGGTGAGGCCATGCTGATTACTCCTGATTATTTTCTTGTCCTTGATGACCCTGGAAATGGTTTCATCACCTTCCCAGGGATGGAGGTGAGACTGACCAGCCTGTAGTTCCCTGGGTCCTCCTTCTTGCCCTTCTTGAAGATAGGAGTGGCATTTGCTTTTCTCCAGTCTTTGGGCGCTTCTCCCAGTTGCCATGACTGATCAAAGATTATCGAGAGTGGCCTCGCAATGACATCAGCCAGCTCCCTCAGCACCTGTGGGTGCATCCCATCAGGGCCCATGGACTTATGTATGTCCAGTTTGCTTAAGTATTCTCTGACCTGATCCTCTTCCACCACCTCTTCCTTGCTCCAGACTTTTCCCATGGTGTCTGGGACCTGGGGTTCCTGAAGGCTGGTCTTGCTAGTAAAGACTGAGACAAAGATGACATTTAGTACCTCAGCCCTTTCCATGCCCTGTGTAACCAGGTCCCCTGTCTCGTCGAGCAACAGGCCCACATTTTCCCTAGTCTTCCTTTTGTCCCTTATGTACTTACAGAAGCCCTTCGTGCTGTCTTTGGCATCCCTGGCCAGATTCAATTACATTTGGGTTTTAGCTTTCCAAACTTCATCCCTGGATGCTTGGACAATGTTTCTGGATTCCTCCCACATTACCCATCCTTCCTTCCACCCTCTGTATGCTTCCTTTTTGTGATTTGAGTTTGGCCAGGAGTTCATTGTTCATCCACACAGGCCTCCTGGCATTTTTGCATGCCTTGATATTCTTTGGGATAGAACTCTCCTGAGCTTGGAGGAGGAGATTTCTGGTTTTATTCTATGGTTTTTATATAAAACCCGCAAAAGGGACAAGGGACAAAGACATTCCTCACCTACTGCCTTGCCCACAAAAGACACACTCATGCATGTGAGACACAGTGCTGGAGGTACTTGGTTCACTTTGCAAATTACACTACCTGCAGTGTTCCCCCAGCCTTTACACAGAGGAAGTTCAGACTGCAGGTTTGGAGTTAATTGCCTCATCTACCTAAACATTGATTTAGACATCTTGAACTTTTTAAAAATTTTTTAAACCCGTATAGCCCTTATGCAGTTGCACTTCAGTCAGTGGAACCTGAGGACTTTGAAATAGAGGGATGTTATGTTTAGATGGTCTGTTGAACTGGAACTCTCAACAGCCTTGTAAAAAGGTGTACAGCACAGTCATGTTAAAATGTGTCCTCATTTATGCACAGTACAGCACTTTTACACCTGTTTTGCATGGGTCTCTTATGATTTAAAAAAGCACAAAGCAATAACAAATAAATCCTCTTTTTTGTTTTTGAACTTGTGATCTAGAGATGATTAATGGTAGCTCATTAATCAGGCTGAGCTATTTATTTCACTCAATTCTAAGACTTATGTTCTAATGAATCCTTTACAAGAAAAACACATACTGGTTATGTTATAGCTGTATGTGCTTGAGAGGGTATTTGTGCTTTGTTGTTGCTTTTTAATCATCTTTAAATTTACTACTTCTTGTAATGGACACTTGTGTATTTATAACAATATTCTGTATACCCCTTCGATTATTCATGCCTGAGTGGCTAGCCTACTGTGGAAAAAGGTTTAATGAGTTTCAAGGGGATAGCACTGTAAAAACAGGAAAACAAGTGCCTGAATACTAATGTAAACCTCTAGCTAAAACATATCGTCCAAGCCTATGATAATAGACAGTCCTCCCATGATGTACCTCATTTTTTAATAGGATAACTTTATTCCTAATTGTACAGTATCTCCTTACCTAATGTCTTTCTAAATGAACGACACCGTAGCTAAGCATTTCAACAAAACACACCCTAAAACTGAGATGGTTGCCCCAACCCTGAATCTTTTACATGTAACAGCTCCATGTATTAGCAGGCTCTTCTATTTCACGTTTTGACTTTCAGCAAATTCAGCTGTTTCGTCCTGGTGACTCCTATTGACAATGGACAACTGCCACAATAAAATCCAATATTGCCATATTCATGTTTGAATTAGACGCATTATCCCATAATTTGTTTTTTTCAATTGTTTTTATTCAGGAAAACACAGATTTCACTTAGCTGCTTATTTCTTTTGGTAAAATATATTTATGGCTTCTCCTAGTGCTAAATTTATAATTAATCTTCACAGCATTTTATCTAATTGTGTTTTCACAGAGCTCAATAACTTTTTTTGGCTAAAAAATGCAAAATCAGAATGTCCAATTTGCCACAAAACTAAAATCTACATATTCACACCAGTGGTTTATATTTCATATTTAATTGCTTCTCTCACTCATCTACAAGGATTTTGAGATTTCTTGAAGTTTTTTCTATTTCTGCTCTCCTCTAGAATTCCTGAAGTCTTCTCTGATCTCGGTAGTGCCACAAAGTATCCTGCAATTGGCTTCTAAAGTATGTTAAATATGCTATCACAGCAAACTCTTCTGATCCTGCATTACTAAAGGCTCAAAAAAATTTTCTTTTTACTTCCTCTGCTGTTAATCTGGCCTCTCATCCTGCTGTCTTTGAAATGTAAAGTTTCTCTCCACTGACTGCCAGACAAAAAGCTTCACAGTGCATGCTGTAACTTCAGCTCTTCTTACATTCACTGCAGTTTCTCCTGTTTTCTTTTGACCCACAGTTTTGCAAATGAACAAAAATGAACAGAATTAAATCACCTATACAATATTCTCATCCACCACCTCTTGATTTCATTGCCTACCTCTTTTTATTTTCACAGGGTCTTTGTCCCATTGTCTAATCCTTCAGTAAAACACCTTGAGATCGAGGCCACCCTATCCCTTGTCCTGGGCCACCGAATGCTTCTTTCCCCCTTGCACAGCAGGGGCAGGCATTGCACATCTGAAGAAACAATGTCATGAAAAGCTGGAAGAAAAAACAGAAGTTTTGGCTATCACTTGAGTCTGATACAAGATCTAGTGTGCTACTTTCACCACATCTTTTCTGACCAATAATAAGGGTTTGTATATTTATGCATCTAGAGGCAGCAGAAAAAGGCCTTTATTCCACAGCATCATTATATTGATCCAACAAAACTAACTCACGTAAGTGAACATAAAGCAAATCAGGTTAAGTAATGGCATATGTGTCATATAATCTGTCACCTCCCATTTTAAGTAGATCTGGAAAAGCTCATGTTGCTCTACAGATAAAGGTATAACAGAGCCACCATAGCCAAAGCTTAGCAACAGAAAAGCACAACATGGAGGGTCCTACCACCCCATTTGCTGGGTAATTTACAGGCTGGATTTGTACAGCATTTGTACAGTGATCCATTCACAGTCCCCCCCAAAAAAGTTAAGATCTCTGTGAAAAGATGCTTTCAGAACAGAATGCCAGTTTTCTTGTGGAAGAAAGCTGGCAGCGGGGGTGCTACTTCCATCTATTGCCACTGCAGGATTGCTATATATTGCCACACAAAATGAATCCAGGGCCACAGAATCCACAAGCTGAATTATTCTCATGAAATTGGTAGCAAGCTAATAGCCCTCCACAGAGGAATGTCATGCATCTACCATGCTTTTGAATTTCTGATATTTCCCCCTCCCATCCAAACCCAGATGAATGACTTCTGAAGGAGTTCCTGCATTGTGTAGGGGAATGAAAAGATTTTTAGCCCCAGAGCCCCTTACCATTGTTGGAAATGGTTATGAAAAAAACTATGTGAGATGCACTCCTGAAAGGGTTTTTTATTATCAGACTTATATCTAATAAATTTGTCATGGATTCCTACACTGTGGTAAACCTTTGGAGAACTCCAGAAGAAAGATGGCAATATCAGTAGTACAACAAACAGACAATTGATAGGACTCAAGAGACCAATGTTTACTGCTGAGCTGCTAGCAAGTCATTTAAACTCTGTGATTTAGCCTCTTCCTCTATAAAATGCAGTCTTGACAGTTATATCCCTTGAAAGTGTTTTCAGATCAATTGGTAATATCTGAGTTATTAACCAGTGCTTCTGTGCAGCAGCATGCCAGTCACTGTGCCCTCTATCTACAGGTTTCAACATCTTGAGCTTCTTTGCCCCTTTCCTTAGTTACCACGGGCCACTGACATCAAGACTTTTTGAATAAGTTCATGCTAAAAGTTAAGACACTTCTGGCTGCTTTGCTTTGTATCTTCATGCTGGTTTTATATCAATAATGCTTTCTGATATATGATTTTCCCCCTCCTTCCACACTACTCACAACAATGCAGCCAGACTTGGGGATAACTGTAATGACAAATGACTTCTCAGTTGTCATATTAACTGGCTTTTGCTTCTGCATACATTTAATGCAATCAACAAAAAATCTAAGTCAAGAAGATTCAATCACAAGCTAGATGGCAGATCCATTGATCTCCTCAGAACCAGCTGTATTAAATAACAGGAAGTGAAAAATAGTCAGAATATGGTGAGTGTCACAAGAACACAGTCTTCTCCTTGCACAGCCCAGGAAAACTTCAACATGAAGCTTCACTCCAAAATTCTTTGCTATTTCTCATCTGGCAATCAGGGAGTTTTAACAGATATTAAATGGATATTCGTAAGTCACATGATAAATTATAAACATAACCTATAATCAAAAGTGTTTTAATTATAGGGGCAATCAGCCATAAGATGTGTGCAGGGCTATACATATAAATATCCCAAACAGTAATGCATTATTACAATAGTTTCTAGGACAACCTGTCTTGGGCAATAGAGGTTATATTTAAATTAGCAAGTCCTGGCGCACAATGGGAATGGATATATAGAAGGAAAAAATTGGTGCTGAGAACGTTAATGGGTAAAATACACATTACGAGAAATCTTACACAATACAAGAATCTTACTTTGGATTCCCTTTAGTCTGGTCCCAAGCATTAAATTGCTATTAACAGCTGAAATGCATTAAGTGCACCTTGGAGCCTATCTTCTGCTTTATCATCATCTGAAGGGAATTCCACTTGCCTGCCCAAGGTCTGGTCTGTCACGTGAAATTCCAGAAATTGTTTGTCACAGAATATGCCATGCTGAATTTCTTTCTGAACATGCTACAGAAGTTTTGAACTTCAGGCTGTGGCTTTGCATAAAATGTTAAAATAAGGTCTTTAAAGATTTTGTGGTACCAGCCTACCTCCTCTCTCTAACAGAACAGAAGTGCTGCCCAAGGCCATGAACCACAGCTAAATGCACTACTGGCCAACTGGTACTCAGTCGCTGCTCAAATGTGCAACATAAGAAGGCACACTGCCAAAATAATTTAAGGACTTGAATGCACTGAATTGTTTTCTGATTGCTTAAGAAATACTTTTCTGGTTGACAAACAAAAGAAAAAACAGCTGTTAATTTTAGAGTGTGCATTTTCTGTTATTTGTTTAACATGAATTACAAAACTAGTAAATAAAAGTCTTGTTTCAGTGCAGTTCTTTAAAAGGAGACTGATAACAAAAGGCAGTTTCTTCCTGTGATTTTAATTTATTATCCACTTTCTTCTTGCTTACTAATACTAAGCTGTTTTATATCAACCAGCGCTCTTTTCAGTAACAGCATTTGATAGCTGCCCTAGTGTTGATAACGATGCAAGAAACGAGATATGTTGATCCCTCCTAGTTCTGATGGAAGAACAAAAGAAAGTGGCAAAGAAGCAAGAAACAGAGCTTTTTCTGACAAATCAGGCAGCTAAAGCTCAAGAAGTCAGTAATTAAGAGAACAGATAATCGAATATATTGAGTTGGACTGATACAGAGGAGAAACTTGGTGAATCTTGTGCAGACATGAACAAGAGGCAGAGGCAGCACATCTGACTCCCTAAGAGCAAAGAAAGAAGAAATTTAGTCACCCTTCAGCATGTATCACAAAAATCTCTCCAACCACAATGAAAATTAGCACAATGAGAAATAGATCTTTTTTCTGAAACACACTTTCAAATAGAAAGATAAACTTCAAAAAATTCTTTGTAGAAATGACTTTTTTGTTGCAATCTATGATTTTAGTATCTAAGCTGATGCAATTTGATTCCTATTTGTGAGGGAAATGCTTAACTGCAAAATTGAATGTTATATTAAGATAGCTTTATAGCCAATCATGGCAATTATTTCATTCACATTAAATAATCTGCTGCTGTTTTTTTCTACATGACATTTTTGTAGGCTATCTTTGAAACATTTATTATTCCTAAAAAAAGCCCTGATGAAGTGATGTGGCCAGGAGAATATTTATGTAATCAAGCTTGCTTTTGGCTAGTATCTGCAAGATTTCATTTAATCCAAATATAAGAAATGCAAAGCCTGCCCATCTACAAAAAGTAATCTCTTTTTCTACTTTGGACATGACATTCAAATGTAAGGTGGATCCTAGTAGTGAGTAAACACAGGACTTCTGGGGAGCCCATAGCTGCAAAAAGTTCACATTTTCTCCATAACATAAGGAATCAGAGGTCATAATCTTTCCTCTCATCTCTCAGACCCAACTTAAAAGCTGAGCCCTTTCCAAGGCACTGACTCACTTCCCCAGCAATACTTAGGGTGCACTGTGCTAGCCAAGAGAGCTCCACTTGCTGCCACCCATTACTAATGGTCAAAACTGTAATGCATTCCAGTTTGTTCACTTTTAAGGCCAAAGCACTATCAGTATATAGGATACTGCTTTGTAGAGTTCTGCCATTGTGAAAATGAGATGTTATGGTGCCTTCCTCACCAAATTAGATCTCCTATTGTTTTTTTCTTTGAGCATCCTGCATCATTTCACAGCAATACATTGCATTGTCTCAGTTAAAAATTACTGATCCCCATGATAATTTTGATATGAGCACTTCTAATGAATGTATGAACCTTTCTGAACAACAAACCAAAAAATTTATGGTCGATTAGTCATAAATGCATACTTCGTATGTTGGAGATCTGAGGAGAGAAAACTCAGAGTTGCACGTGAGTGCGTGAGGACCATAGAGCCCATCACTCCATTAAGGGCTGGGACAGAACTGAGCAGTGGGGTCTTAGGGCAACCAATATCAGCCGTTGGATGCTCACGTTCAGAGTATTCAGCAGCTTCCCAGTTTCCATAGTGCCACTGTCAGTTACAGGAGCTGCATTTGATCTACTTGTAGATGTATGCAAGACACACGAGTGGGTCACCTGTGATTTTGCTCTTGCTCATTTGCGTCAATGAGAGTCTTGCCTACAGAAGTACAGGACCGTCCTACACCAGTAATGATCCATATAGTCTATTTTCAAATCGGTGAAATAAATAAATATATTAGATTTGGTTCAGCACAAGCATAGGATGCATGCATGGTGGACAGAGGGGAGTAGAAACACCGTAACATCCTTGCTGGCAGAAGCCCCTCAATCCTTGCTATGTAGGGTAATCAGGATACAGGAAGGGATTTGGAGTAGCTCCTTTTAAAAGTAAATGTTGTACAGCTGTAGATCATTAAAAAAAAAAAGTCATATACAAACTTCTATCAAAACTAGTTTACAACATTTTTAATGATATAAAAAATGCACTTTTCCATTCCTATTTTAAATAGAAAACTGTCACATACTTTATACTAGTGTTATGTATACCAAACCAATACAAGTATAATCAGTGTTCTCATGAAAAAATGAAGTTATCACAAAGACCAGGCATTATTTAAGATTTTCATTTAAAATAGCATAAACCCTAACTTTGCAATAAGAAGCATCAACAAACCATACATCTTTAATTAGATTTTCATTTATTTGCATTTAAAAAGAATGAAAACTTTTGAGATACCGTTTTTCTCATTTGAAATTCTTGAAGTGTTTCTAAGGAGGGAGTGGACTGCTGCTTTGATATTGCTGCTACTTACTCACAGAATTATCAAAACTCAAGCCTTAAAAATTTACTTCTTTTTCTGTAAAACTAACAGTATAATCACTTTTTAAAAAATTATAGCCATTTTAATTTAATGCAGCAGATTTTTTTTTAATATAATACAGCATTAAAGAGGAAAAAAAATCAAAATAAAAAAATATCCTTGGCTTATTTCTAAAATATACTCCATTATCCAGAAAGACTTACAAGAAAAGTAATATAGAAATTATTTGAGAATATTTTCTCAAATCATTAAAGAAAGAAAAGTAAACTGTCTTCACAATACTGTACTTCATTTCTCTTCAGTGGTATTGGACAAATTCATATTTGTTTTCATCCTGTTTTTTTCTAATTCTTGTGTATTATGTCTCGCTGGTGACTTACTTGTCCTAATTATAAACTTCCATGCTGCACTCTCCCATGTTCTTTTTACAGAGATGAGTATCTGAAAAGTTTTATTTAAGGTCATCAGAAAAATAGCAAGATGCCCTATTTGGGTTTGTCATTTTCTAGTTATTTATGCTCTTTGCCTTATTTTATGAGTACAGCGTAGCAGAAATATTTGTCAGATTCAAACAATATTTTCTAAAAATCTTTCTGGAATAGAGATGCAGTGGTTCATGCCTTGTGATTCACTTGTGATGCCTAAACATTCATCAGAAAAAATTGACCCTCTTGTTTTTTGTGAGCCTCATCTTCAAGTTTCCTAACAATTCCATTGCACTGAAATGTAGGTGGGTTTGGGGTGGGGGGGGTTGGGGGGAGTATTTTGGTTTGGTTTGGTTGAGGTTTTTTTACAAAACACTGGATGGTCTTGCTATGGAAAAATCTAAGATAGAAACACAAAGCCCAGAAATGCATATATAATGACTGAATCCCTCCATTAAGAATGCAAGTACCAGAACCCAGACAATTCAAACATATTTTTCTTCATTCAAAACTAACCTGGTTTAATGTTCATCTTCACTGTTTATTTAATTTGCTGAACTAGAATTTGTTAAAAATATATATTCTAATATATTTTAATATAAAATATATATATTTTTCCTTCCCATCACAGACATTTCCTGAGAATTAGGGCAGGACAGTAAAGACAAGAATTGCTCAAAGTGTCTCAGTTGCCCTCCTGGGAATGGTGGGTGTAACGCTCTACAGAATAACAGGACTGTTGCTGCAGCTTACGCATTCTGGTACGCTAGCTTCTCCCTTTTGCTCCCTCTTACATACAACACTGCAATCCAGAGCCTTGGGGGAGGGAAATCTTGAGCATGGAAATGTAAAGACAATCAAGACCTTGGGAAGTCACCCGTCCCTTCACCACAAAGACTTCTGAGTGTGCCTGGACCCAAGACAGCTTGTTAGGCTGCTCTGCAGAACGTCCACCAACACGGGCTCCAGGATTTCCCCCTGTGCTCCGCTCCTGTTCTCCATAGCTAATGAGCTTTCCCTCGCATCCTGCTTACAACTTCTTTATGGCAAGCTGAGCTCATTATTGTTTACCGTGCTAGCAGACATACAGAATGTATGACTGCTATCTTCATTGGAACAACTTTCCACGTATTTGAAGACAGCTCTTACGTCCTTTCACAGGTTTCTGGTTTCAAGACTAAAGAAGTCCAACTCTTTCAACCTGCTTTCATGTTTTACAGTCCTTTTATTCTTGTTGCCCTGTTTTGAACTCTCTTCAGTTTGTCTACATGTCTAAAATAGTTACAGCATTTAGGATGGGCAGGTGAGGACTACTTCCTTGTATCAAGCAGAGCAAAATATTTGTCATCCATGTCTTTTTCCCTTCTTCTTTGCATTAATATTACAGTAATTCATAGTCTGATTCTTTTGTACAGTACTTGGTCAATTATTTTCCATTCCCTGTTTGAAAGTAGAATTTTGTTTTAGAGAAGTCATACTTTACAAATGTGAAAGTTCTGCACCAGGGCTGGGGAGGGCAGAGGGAGAGAGATGGTGAAGGGTTTTTTGGGGGATCTGAGTAAAAAAGGCCCAACAAAAAATGGCATAATAACATAGCTGTTTTAATAAGATAGAATAAAAAGAGGAGTATAGATAGTGAGTAGATCTTGCATCCCATCAGATGCTGGGAAACCCACTTTTGCACAGCATCAGACAGACTGCAGATGGGTTTTCCCCCAGCACGCTGCACAGATCCCGTCCGTGGATAGGTTCCTCCTCCCTCCCATGCTGCAGTGCCTTTGATTTTGTGTAACAAGCAAAACCATGCATCTTGTCCTGACTGGCTGGACTGTTACCTCTGTCATAACATCCACCAGTGTGCAGGACGGGCCGGTATGGGGCACTCCAGCAGATTTCCTTACAGCAGCTGCTCATGCTCACGTAAGGGCTGCTCCAGCCTTTAGCACAGAGCAGACATGGCCTGGTCAAGGTCACTAACTCCTCAAATACAATGTCTTCTGCAAGGCTCCCAATATAACGAAGGACACTCAATTTTGCACTGTTGATTTCAGACCATTTCTCTAGTTTTATCAAAATAACACTATGTGAGCACCCAAGCCAACTTTTCAGAAGCTGCCATGGCCTCCCATTCATAATGCTCTCATTCATTCACCTAGGTGAGTAAGCATAATAGACCTCCTGAAGCATCTCCTAGGAAAGAGCTTGTCATCACCTTTATCCACAATGCTTTTATCTCATCAAACACATACATGGGATGGTCTTCCCTGCCTGTAGAGAAAAATCAGAAAATCCACTTTCTTATTTATCACTTTTGCCCAGTGTTTTTACTGTGGTAGGGTGAAGGATTCAGAAATGCGTGCATTTTTTCTTTTTGCTTTGTAGGGACAAAAAAGAAATCAAAGTAAGTATTCAGCTGGACTAAGAAAGAATTCACTTGCTCTCTTAACATCTTGAGCTCCATTAAGTTTATGCCCTTTCAGAGGTCTAAGAATGGGTAGAGATCCAGGTAAAAGTAATCAGTCGTCCTGGTAATAGAATTGCAAACATTATTTTTAAAGTTCAGAATATGGGTTCTCTGTTTAGTTTAGTACTTAGAGATTGTCAGGTACTGCAACAAAAATTCATAAGAAATGACATCTCTGCAATTTTGCAAAATACAAGGATGATCTTTATGTCAAACAGAGGAAATGTGGATTTGTCCAGCAAATTCTGTAGTATGGCTGAGAGGATAAGCATTCTAGAAACAGGCTCAAAGTTTGTTCTTCTTGGGTGTAGATTTGTGTATTAGCTATTGAACTTCTGCTGTTGAAAAAGATGTCAGAAAACTTACACAAACAGAAAATGGAGAAGTAGCATGTGTGATTCTTTAATCAATTGCAAGGTGAAATAAGGAATGGAATAGCACTCTTTTTTTTCTTGTTTTTGGTTGCTTGAGTCTAGTGGCAAGGGTCCTCCAGCTTAAGTCTCAACATAGACTTAGTAGAATCAGGAAACAAGGTCAGCATGTATTGTACTACCATGTATAAAAATACTTAGAAAATATTAAAGAAAATACTAAGAATGAAATGGCATTATATAAATTAAAACATACACCTTCACCTGCAATATCAGCAACATCAAAAGATACTAGAAATGAATGCAGAGTGCCATATGATGTAATACTAAAAAGATGGGAATTGTAGAATTCAAAGAGAAAGAAAAGAAAGAAAATTGTTAGAAGTATAGAAGAGAATGGATAGTGTAAGAAGGTTACTTAGATGCTCCTATGTACACTCTCAGAGTAGGTAATAGGTGTTGAAAATGAAAGAAAACACCTATCTTATTAAGGATCCATTTCATTCTCACCCCTTCATAAGAACAATTTTCCAGGATGAAAAAAGTCCTCAGATATATCTGTTTTGCCAGTTTTTTCATACTCTGTCTCAGTTCTGCCCATCCACACACCTACACACCACCATTAGCTCCATGACTGCAATGAAAAATTTAGCAGTAAAAGGGCTGCCCACTGCACCTGATCTGAGAGCTCTTTCTGTGGCAAGCAACAGTAACAGCACAAGGAGCCCTTTCATCCAATTCTGTAGAGCAGCATGATCAAATTAAGGCTGGCCTGAGGACCAGGTATTTCATTGTTCACCTTGCTTCACATTCCTCTCAACCATAACACTCTTCAGGTGGACACCTCCGGTTTTGTTAAAGAATTGAAAAAAAGGAACCCCCAAAGAAAGCTCATTTCTGTATTTTCAGCAGAGCTTCATACAGTTATCATATTCACACTGTGATAGTACATTAGTCTCCCCAGGTTGCACCTGTTGAAGACTAGAAGGATGTTTATATTTTGGGACTGTATTTTTCTATACATGGTCTCGACTCAAAAATAATTGAGCTGCTTCAATGCAGACTGACAAGATTCTTCTTTGCCTAGAAACCAGAAATAGAAAATTACAACCCAAGACCTAATGAGTCACAAAATCATTATTTGAAATCAGGTTTTAAAGCAGAAAACATTTTGCAACCTCAGTATCACTATTGCCCATGCAGGAATACAAGTTATGAAAATCAAAAGCATAAGGGAGAAAGGCAGGACAAGCAAGATAGGTTGTTTTGAACCTAGATATCTGTAATAGCACCAATGACAGTATTGCTTATAGATGTTCTCAGCTGGAAGAAGAGAAAATGGAATTGTAACATAGATTTTCTCCCTCAAAACCTATTTATGTTTCATTGTGGAGGCTTTCCATGAACAGCTTTAGTTCTATTTGAGCATATAGGTATCAAATACAGAGTGAATGAAAGAGAACATTTAGACAGGAGCAGTAGCACAGACCCATGAAAGGATTTTGGTGGCTAATGTGGGGTGTAGGCTGAAATGGCAGTCTAATGTATTTGCTGTTATCACTGTTCTGTGGGATTTATGCAAAAGTGACAGACTCATACAGACTAGGTACTTTTAATAATAAAATTCAAGCACAGGATAATATCTTTCAAGCAAAACCACAGTAAGTTGAGTTACTTCATACTGCTGTTTCTATATTCAGTCAGTTTATCTTACTAATACTCAAACACCTGAACCTCTTAAATATTTTTACAGTGCTAAGATAACATTTAGGTAATTTCTGGCATTGTACTAGAAGACTATCAGGAAAGCAAGTTTCTGCAAAACAAACAGGAAAGTACTCAATTTTCATTCACTCACTGAAAGAAATAATTTCAAACACCACAATACACATCAAAAATAATTTCAATCCTTTCACAGAAGGCAATATGATGTAGTAATGATATAAGAAATGTTGAAAGGGGACTGACTAAATGACATTCATTTGTTTTGAAATTAAAAGAAAATGAAACCATTTCTCCCTAAAGATTGGTATTTCCACTTCAAGCACCTAGAACTGACATCAAGTCACCTTTTAAAGCACTCAAGCCCTGCCACACAGATGTAAAGCTGCAAGATTTTATAACTCAATCAAGACCCTTCTGTTCTCTCACTGAAAAAAGAAAGGAAAATGGAAGTGTGTAGGTGATGGAAAGATGAAAAGGAAGGTTCAAGGAGGCCACTGGGCAAAGTGCATACTAGTTCCTAAAATTTCCATTACATACCTTTTTTCAGCTGGCAGAGTATACTCATGGAAAGACTCTCATCAAGCTCAATTGTGCCTGTTCCTCAGCCTGCGTGTGGAAGAGAAACATTTTAAGCGGTGCCTATTCAGGGCAGCAAAGCGTACCTTTCTCCAACTGTTCAGGGAACATTTTCAATCTAGGCTACAGTTATGATGTCAGCCTAGATAGGAAGTATATTCATGATGAACAAAAAGTAATATTCCTTGTTAACGTGTTAAAGGGAGAAGTTGCACTGCTGCTGAAAAGTGCTAGGTAACTCAGTACCTCACACCAAATGCTTACTCATCCATTCGTCTAGACAAATCTATGATGACACAGGCAGATTTTTTCAGCTCCAGATCAACAGCTGGGTGCTTCTATCCGCACCATAACTCCCTTTAATGATCTGAATACATCAAGTTATTTAATTTCTAGGATTTCTGAACATTGTTTCAGAGTGAAAAGCTCCAAAAGAATAATCATCTTGCACAGGTCCTTGAAATACTAAAAGTTGCTTTATTCAGAGATAGTATTTCCTTACTTCTGGGTCTGGCAGTTTCCAATGATGGAGCACAACAGATCATAAACTCAATATGAGGCTACGAAAATGTATAAATGCAGGAAATTTAAAATTCTGCATGAAATTTCTTCTTCCACTGCAATAACCTTCATGACTTCATTTCTAATTAGAAAACTCTTCATTCATAAAGATGAAAGGGCATGAAGGTGTGTTACATGCCAGAATTTGCCTCAGGTAGTGACAATGTATCTTACTCTTGTGCTTCAAGTATCTGTTTGGGGCCATTATCAAGGACAGCAATTACAACTTTGTTTTTAATTCAGTTACTAGTACTCATTCTGTGAGTTCAAAAATGCCCAAATTACAATCAGAAAATGCTCTCTATTTTACTTTTCACTTCTTCTGAGAACCATATATAATGGCTTTCACTTTATTCCTATGACTGCGAATATGGAACTACTTTAAAATTCTGTATCAGTGCAAAGTTATCTGTATGTCAACCTATCAATCTTTCAAATGATTTCATGCATTCTATTGCAAAAGTGTCCAGTAAGCACAGATTTGCTGTATTCCTTGAGTGCAAAGAGAGGATTATTTTTCAAATAATGCATTTCTTCTCTCTGTTTTTAGATCTTAGTTTGGACTTCAATAAGAATTTTGTGCCAGAGGTTTCCCCTATTTGCATTAAGTCAGAAATCACACCCATTGTTTATCATATCTTAGAAACCTGTAATTCTTTTTGCTTTTCATTTTCTGGCTCTCCCATATTACTGAGTGCTGTTTTGAGTCTTGTAACCTAAAATCTTGGGTGTGACATGTCTACAGCAGTTCCAGATGATTTAGCCAGTTTTATTTTAGTGATCACATACATTACAGCAGGAATATCTCTATTCATTGAGAAAACACTGTAACCCAGTGTTGTTACATTTATACTCAAGAAGCACCAAAACCAAAATGGCTACTGCAGAATAGCAAGTGATGTATACACCTTCTTTACCTCAGAACCAGATCTGCACTGAGATGAAATATTCACTTCACTTTCACACTTTTAAGGGGTTGAGTTCTAGTCTAGGCATGGCATATGAAAGGAACATTGCCCATTGCAAAAGGCCAACTTTGCCTACTTTGCGCATCATACTAGCCTATGGGCCTTTCTCATCAGAGAACCCCCTCAGTGGGTCTTTCTCATCAGATTCTGCAAACCGAGAAAGGTCAATATAGTATCTGTGAAAGCATCTCTTAGAAAGTTGTTACAAGTAGCATAGTACTGACAAAAAAAATTCTTACTCAGCTTCTCCACTGAAATTCTTAGAGAGGAACATGAAACCAACATATAAAGGAGAGCTCAGCATTATAACCCGTGTAACATATACAGTAACATGGGGATTGAGTGGACACAAAGGCCATTGCTATGTCTGAGCATCACCAGAATGCATTTCTAGTAGTGAAACAGAAGCCTCTGCTCTCCCATTTACCGAGGATGTGAAGGACAGGGGGAATGACAGTAAGAAAGGCTGTAAGGAAACAGCATTTTCTATGGACAGACAAGGTAACAGCATTTAGTGTGATGAGCAGATCATATACTAAATTCTCTCTTTCTTACCTGTTCCATGTCAATACAAATGCAGTCAGACCTTGATTACTATTGCAGTGAACAATAAATAGGTTTGAGACAATACAAAACAAAAGCATAAGTGATACTCTGATAAAGAAGAGACAAGAAACACATTACAGATGCTGAATTTCAAGAAAAAATAAAAAGTAAACAAAATAATTTTATGTGGATTTTTTCCATGATGAGGATTTTTAAATAGTCAGCTAGATTTTAAAAATATTGTGATTTGGAAGTAGAAACCCATAAAAAGAGAGGTTGAATACAAGCAAGATGAAATGAAGACAGGAGAACCCCTGAGCACATTACGGGAAACTCCTCTGTCTTTCTCCTGGAAGCCTAGGAAACCAGGCTGCTTTCCTGCTCTGTTTTATTTAGTTTGGCAGCAGACCAGTACGTCCAGTATGACTGGGGTGGTCTAGGGTCTTATTATTGGCATCTGTCCACCTAACATTACTACTATTAAAAGGCCATTCCAGCCTTCCAAACAGGAAGATTAAGCTGCTCCAAGCCTTCCAAACAGGAAGATAAGTGGAAGTATATGTCACCCTTTTTTGCCCATGTGTTTTATTTTTTGTTTTCCTTCGGCTACTGGTCAGGACAGCCATTTTCCTACTACAGTCACCCAACCTGAGCGCATAACATGATGGTTCACAGTACTACTCACCGTAGACTGTAACCCTATCTTCCTAAGCGCACAGGTTAGCAAAGACAATTTGCATGAATAGTTACAGTGTCAAAAGCAGCTAGAGGCCTAGCCTGTACTTAACTACCATCTCCATGGGATTTTTTTTTTCTAGTTTTTCCTTTAGAAACAAAACAAGCCACTCACCACAGATAAAAAACTTGACTACCCTGAATTCAAAGGGGTTGTGTGTCAAAGCAGCACCTCTGGTGAACTCTTGCTCCCTATCAACCTCTTTTATAGTTTACACTTGAAATTTCGAGCTCAAGGTTCTCAGTTAAATTGTTTCAGCTGTTCATCTTAAGAGCCACCCACTCATGAGTAAAAATGAGTACTACAAAAATAAAATCCTGACAGGAAATTAATGAAATTCGTAACTCCCAGCACAAAACTACTGCTTTATTTTCAAGAGTAGCTTTTTTCATTTACTACTTTACTCTTTCTCCATTAAATAAATATTAATTACAGTGTTTATCTATACAAGTGCTTCATTCTCTATTACCCAGAATTTGCAAAGTTATCCTTGGATTTGCAATGAAGAGGAGCGCTTTTAAGCAGAATTGTATTTTTCCATATGACTTAACAGTTGTATAAAACATAATGAAGCAGGCAGGAATCTGCATATATTTAATTAAGTCTACCAATCTGTCAGTCCTATAGCATTCACCTTTAATTGTCTTCATTATATAGTTTGATTGTGTTCAATACTGTTAGGTTTCTAAACTTAGTATATGCTGTAAATAGTGTTGCCCATGGCACAGGTCCCCCGTGCAATATTCAGGTCTCCCTGCAGTACTCGGGTCAGCAGATTTGCAGTTGTCCTGTACCATAAATGCAAAAAAGACGTTGAAAACTCACCTTTCTAGTGCACACAATTTTTCTAAATTTAGACATTTATTCAAAAGAGTTGACTGGATATAGCATGATAGTTCTATCCCATAAGAAATTATCCACATAAAACAACTAATAATGTGTACAAAACATCTTGCTATGTTAAATCCTTTTTGGGGTTAAAAAAATGCAACAAAAGAATGAAGGCAGGATTTATTCCAAAGCCTGTTAATGATATTTGCAAAGAGCCTTTATGAGTCAGAATGCAAAGTTTGCTCCATGGTGGCTTAATTTGCCAGCCAAGAAGTGCTCTCAGGCTCTGCTAATCAAAAGATTGAAATGCAGCCTTTGGGATCAGGCTGAGCCTATTACTCAGAAGCTGAAAGAATTTAGTTTAGTTGCCAGACCAACCTTAGAATCTTTCTTCCAAAATACAGTTAGTGTTTACACTTTGCCACTCCAGTAGAGTGAAATCTCAGCACAATGCAAGACAGATTAAACATGCAAATGCCTATTAATAACAAAGACAGGTAGGTGTGTCTCTTTCGGAGTTCAGGAAAATTACCATGGTTTCTGAGAGCCTCATGGACTTCAGAAGCCTACTGCTGAATATACCATAATCTAGTTATTTAAAGGTTAGATGACAAATCAGTGAGACAGTTGGCTGTATGAAGAATATTTTTTTTCAAATGGATGGATTCTAATGCAATGATTTTATTATCATCTTCTAATAGAATTTCTTGTTTTGCCTTGTTTAGAAAGTAAAAAATATCAGACATCTCTCCTCTTACTTGTTCTCTCACATAATCACATATAAATGTCCTGCAAAACACTCCTAGTGTATGTAATAAATTACACAGCATCCTCTTCATAATTCATGACTACCAAGGTCTTCCTTTGAATGCTTTTTGTGTCTTCAACAGTGCAAAACTAGTAAAATTGGCATTATCAGTACTATTAACATAGTCTGCAGGGGAATATATGCAAATTCATGAACAGATATGCACCTATACCTATGCTTAACTGGTAGAATCACAGACTGGTTGAGATTGGAAGGGACCTCTGGAAGGGATCTGGCTCAACCCCCTCTGCTCAAGCAAGGCCACCTGGAGCCAGTTGCCCAGGACCATGCCCAGGTGGCTTTTGAATATCTCCAAGGATGCAGCCTGTGCCAGCACTCCATCACTTTCACAGTAAAAAAGTGTTTCCTGAGAGGGAGCTTCCTGTGTTTCCATTTGCCTCTGGTCCTGTCATCAGGCATCACTGAAAAGAGCCTGGCTCCATCTCCTTTACACCCTCCCATTGTGATGAGATCCCCCTGAGCCGCCTTTTCTCCAGGCTGAACAGCCTCAGCCTTTCCTTTATAGGAGAGATGCTCCAGTCCCTTAATCATCTTAGTGGCCCTTCACTGGACTCTCTCCAGTATGTCCCTGTCTCCTTTGTACTGGGAAGCCCAGAACTGGACACAATACTCCAGGTATGGCCTCACCAGTACTGAGTAGAGAAATGCGCCACTATACAGTACTTCACACTTCAAACATATACCAGCACTTTCTGAGGTTGTTTTGGTACTTCCAGGTCTCAGGACCAGTATTTCTAAATTTCTTTTTCAATTACTGTACTAGATACACTGACAGCAATTATTTTAATAAAACAAACTGTGTGGTATATTCACCTATTGTGTGTAACTGTGTGTATGTACACATCTATATTTCATACAGGAAAGAGATATTCAGAAGACCCCAGTTATGCTGAATTTAGTGTCATTTTATGCAGAGTCTCAGCTTGCTCTATGTTACCATAGGGTTTAAGTCTTTGTTGAATAATTCAACACTATACTTTTCACTGTTGGAATTTTCATTTATGCTGCTATTAGATTCTCATCTGACAGACAGCTATGGTCCTTGTAACTCTCTTCTTATCTGGAGAAGTAATTTTATTTTCTTACCCAGTGCTCATGCCAACCATGCATATAATTTCCCTTGTCTCTCCTTCTGTAAAGACATTTTTCCTGACATTTACCTCCTGGATTTCTTAATTTTAGGGAAGATTCATGCCAGTAACTACTTAAATCATCTTCAGGTATATACATTCTCCAGCAGCTGTTTCTATTTAACCATGCTTCTTGAACTTCAAGGAATGGTCTATGAGAGACCTGCAAGATTGTTTTTTCTGCTGATCCATAAAACCATGTACTTACTTGAGTTTGAATATCTTCTCTTTCACACTTGCACAGCCCAGCAGAGGTCTCTCAGTAATTCTTGGACACAATTTAAAAAGGGTTGCAAGATTAACATGTAAACAAACAAGTAAAATAATATATGTCTTGTGTACAAAGAAAGTTTAACCCTTTCCACAACCACCCACCAAAGGAAGCCCTGTGAGTGTTAGGCAATTCTGAGGAAGTAAGTGATCTGAAAAACAAACAACACTGGGACTTTTTTCTTTGAGGACTGTTGTCAGGCATCTATGTCATTTAATAAGTGCCTAGGCAAATGGTCATGATATGCACTTAAACGTAACCATCCTCAAATGATGCATCAGTGTTTCAATATCCTCCTGCCATCTGCAAACACTTAAGTTGACAGGTACCTTCAGAACTCTCAAAAATGCTTTGCTGATTTTTATCCCATTTAGATCACCAAGATAAAACTTTATCAGCGATGTGTCACTAAATATAGCAGTGCATAAAATGGAATTTTATATATTTCAGATTACATCTGTCTGTTTTATGTTTAAATACATACTGCATCAACCTGTCTGTGGTGAACGGATGTTCTTTATTACATCAGTTCTATATGAGATAAATGTTGGATGGAACACAAAATTTGGATATATTCAAGAGATAAGCTTACTAGCAATTTATTCATATTGATTTCAGGGCCATGGAAACATACATAGGACTCATCCTCTTATCAGAAAATTCCGTGATATCAGAAGGTTTTCCTTCAGATGTTTGCTACTTTGCTTTGATTATATTAATAAAATAACTTTAAAAACCACTCATTTTTAATATTATAATAAATTCTGCCAGGAAATGATCAGGCAAGATCTGAATGTTAAACAGAGACAGCATACAGCGATTTTATATTACAAGTTCCTTTACTTTTAAAAATTCAATACTTTGGTAATGGAATAGTTCAACGAAGCATTCATCTGAAATACCCAAGATTAAAAACACCACAATAATTAATACAACTACTTGTTATGAGGAAATAATGTAAATAGGACCAATAAGGAAATGACATTTTGCTCCCTCATAACAAGAACTGAATTGCCAGTCAGGACTTAGACGGACCTATACTCAATGAATACAGAAAAGGTAAAGCTACCAAACTTCTATTTCCAAAATTGACAAGAAAAGGAAAAACAGTAACTTTGATCCTAAAAGTAAGTCATATTGAAAGCTGAGGAAAAGTTAGCAAGCAGTAAAAATGAAATATGTTATTAATTTTAATAAATATATATTAATTAAAAAATTATATTTGGAAGAAAATTAGAACCAATTCCAGTCTTCTGTACTTTGCTTTACCACTTGAGAAAGAAACATTAACCTGCACAACCACTACCAATGTACCATTGAACTTCTAGTTTAAACCTCATGCAAGATCCATCTTACACTATGAAATAATACCCCAATACACTGTGCAAGAGATCCAGTTATTTTATGATCCAGGCATTTTAGAATAGCTGTGATCTTTGTTATAAAAGACTTCTACAATCAGGGAAAAAGTTTACAAATGGCAGATTAAATGGGACTTAAAACCATGCAGGAATCAGGTACACATATGCAATCCTGTAACATACAGAGAGCACTATCCAGTCAATCCTCCCCACATCCTGAACTGGATTTTCTCAGCTGTCTTTGGGTTGACACCCAATCTGGTAGATATTCTCAAAACACACATGCAGAACTGGACCTGGGAAAGTGAGAGGTTGACCCACACCTGATCTGAGATCCTCTCAGGTCTCAGATGTGTTCTGAGCAGTCAGGCAGCACCAGCACACATATAGCCATGTTCAGGATAACTAGCAGAGGCTTGGGCACCTGAAAGGTTCAACGGAGCTGGGACTTTAAGCATTTCATGATGCCCGAATACCACTTGTACCTTCCTGGAGTAGCATGAAATTTCCTTATGGCTCTATTCTCAACTTCTGGGAGCAGATCTGCAGCCTTGTAGTCCATGAAGTATGGGATTCCCCCTGCTTGTAGACCACAGTCATCATGCTAAGCTACTGACACAGACCTCAGGTCCTGTGAGGCTTTGTCCTGGACTGTCTGGAGCCATGTTTTAGTTTGTTTAGCCATAACAGCAATTATTGAACTGGTGACTACTAGGTGACTACTATTCTTTTAGTTTTTGCTAAGATTTCATAGAATCATAGAATCATTTTGGTTGGAAAAGACCTTTAAGATCATTGAGTCCAACCGTTAACCTAGCACTGCCAAGTCCACCACTAAACCATGTCCCTAAGTGCTACGTCTACCCGTCTTTTAAATATCTCCAGGGATGGTGACTCAACCACTTCCCTGGGCAGCCTGTTCCAATGCCTGACAACCCATTCGGTGAAGACATTTTTCCTAATATGCAAACTAAACCTCCCCGGGCGCAACAACTGTACATTTGTGTGGTGAAATACTCTCATATATTTCTCATATATTTCTGTAGCTAACAGATGATAATAACAAATAGTTACTGTAGGGGTTGAACTACTTTTTATACTAAAATAATGTAGTATGGAGGAGTACAAGTATGAGATGACAGCAGGGACCTTGAAAGGGTGGGCACAGGATGATACTGGAGGCCCCGGGGCTATAAACAACTCACCAGCAGTCAACTACTGGTTGTTGAAGGAATGCAACCTTGGGAGCTGTTCAAAACCGGCGTTAGGCTTAATAAAATTTATGCATATCCAGCATATGTAAACCACAACATATATTGCAAACCGAGATGTAATGCCACACTGCAGATTAATGAAGAAAAAGCAAGGTGTAGCATGTGTTAGCAAACACATGAAAATGAGCCCAGGAGTGAGGAGAAAGAAGCCATTAACGTCAGCATCATACTCATCCTACGAAAAGACCTGGGATGCTGATACCTTGCTGATTAGACTGTTAAGACTTCAATTAGATGAACAATAAGTTCTTCTTGGCTTTGCCTGTGAGGTCCTCCCTTTTTCCCATAACAAGATTTTGCGTGTAACAAGTTGGTGGGACTTCAAGCATCTATTCTGTAACTCAGATGCAACAGATTGGGAACAGATTGAGGCAGTTTGAGATTGCAAAGGGGTGAATGGCTGGAAGAAAGATAAATTGCATCAATGCACCATCACAGATTAAAAGGAAGAAAAGTGTAGCTGCCACTGTCAAACTTACAGAAATAACTTTTATTGCTTACATAAATATATTTTAAAGAAAATTTTATATATATATGCCTATATTAAGGGGGAAGATTATACAATGTGCCAAAGTAACAAGTACCCTTTTCTTCAAGATCTGGAGAAGAGAAAAACATCGGGCCTAATAACAACATTCAAAACTAAAATATAAATGACGAAGGGGTCTGTAAGAAAGGGAGAGGTGATAATATAATTTGTGTCATTTTGCTGACAGCCAGCCTCACAGCCTGCTCTGCCAATCACCGAGAATAGCAGCAGTCATCCAGCAAGGAGAACTGATTACAGGCAGTGAAAGGTAAGAGCAAAAAGTTTAACTTATCACTGCAGTTCACATACTTCAAATGCAATGCACAAATTATTCTGTGTGTTACTGAAAAATAAATGGCATTTTCTTTGTAGTTAGCTATTCTGGACACAATAAGGTAAGTTATGGTTAAATAATTGATGTCTTTGTTGTTGTCTTTTCTAATCCTGTGAGTGGTTAGTGAAAGTAGTGACTTAAATTTCTAATTATGATGAATCTCTTTTGCCTGTGGAAAACAGATCAGAGCATGAAAGAAAACACACCAATTTAGGTAGCTGCTGTCACAAGCCGCATGTAAGATGACCTTATCCAGTGCTAAAAGGCTACAAACACAAAATATGCTTTAAAGGTGCGTATACCCAATCAGTCTGCTATTGCCTGAGATTGTGAACATATGTGTGTTGCTAATAGACACTCCAAAGATAATTACAGAAAGCCCCACAAGCATTTTCTTGCAATTTTTGCTGTAACAGGTGACAAGATACTTCTCTTTTTTTTCTCTGGGAGACTTCAGAAATTATTCAGATCCTTTCAGAATGAACCCTGAGTGATCCCTTCACTTCCAAAGCTCTCATCCATGCAGTTTCTTAAGTCTTTGCTCAACTTTTCCCCAACCAGTCCCACATTTTTGGAACCTTGTCGGACTGCTGACAGGATGAAATACATAGCAGTTCACATAGACACTCCTTGCTTCCCATAAGCTATGTGAAGACAGCAGTATAATTCATGTTTCTTGATACATTCCAAAGTCTGACAGTCTCAAATGTTCCAGCAGTTGGCTAAAGCTGAAGCTCCACTGTGTTCAGAGAGGAGTAAAAGAAGAAGAAATAGTTTGAAGATTTGCTTCCTTTGAAACATCCTCCACTATTGATGATCTCTCCTGTCATATTTTAAGTCTGTTTGCACCCAAAAAATCCTTTTGGATTCATTCAGTGTTTCTTGATCCCCAAATATCAGTCAGGAAAAAAAAAAAAAGTGTGAGTAATCAGAACGTTGTAATCAAGTGTGATCTATCATTGACACAGTGATGCCAACAGTCAAGATAACCAAGCCTCATCCCTGCAACACAGATAAAAACAAAGGCCCAAAGTAAGCAAAATTCATCTCAGTACAGCTGTCTCATTCCTTTGCTGGTGATGTGCTGGAGCCCTCTGCAGCAACGCTTTCCTGTAACTAGATAGTCATGGCACTCTGTCGGATTGCTGAATGACCACGGATGGATCCTTACAGGAAGCCCTGTGAGACTCAAGAGTCATGCTAGATCCAAATATTGCAGGAAAACTCAGAGCAGCTTGAATGTGACCTCTAGGCCTAACACTGACCAGTCCAAAGCAGAAAGCTGAAGTTTATCATTTCTGAAATCTCTGGCCATCTGTTCTCTAAAGCTTTACAATATTTATATTCTGCGCATGTCTAAGCAACAAGGTCAGCTTTGTAGCTGATTCATAATCCCACTCCCTGAAATTACTTCATATTAGGAAAGTAGTCTTAATAAAAATACGGGTGGGAACCCTTTCCCTTTTAAATTGCTACAGCTAACATCTGGCATGTGCCCATCTTTGTTTATGCTGTTCTATATGACTGAAACCAAGTCCCTAATGAATATCGTTTAATGCCTGACATTGGACTGGTAGAAATATTTAAATTCCCATTTTTGAGATAATTGAAGCTTGGCTTAAACAGGCTCCACAACATTCATTTTGGTCTGAACAAAACAATCATTTTTCTCTTTTTTTAATTCTCAGTGATGCAAAGCTAAAATGCCTTCCAGTGCCAGCCACATTTTGTTTTGGGGTTAGTGAAAAATGAAGTAATGCCTTTAAAATGCCTAACAGCTGGTGATGGAAGCCTCATCCAGGAGATTCTCAACACCTGCAGTTCTGCTTTGCAGTAGAGTATTGACCATCTCTGTATTGAAATATTTACCAACCCACTGATGGGCAAAACAAATCTTTGCTTTGCCTAGTCTCTTGGATTTCTTCAGTTCTTCTTCTGTTCTTTGGATGCTAATAATCTAATCCATTACTAATAACATCAACCCTATAATGAATGCAGTTGATAAATTATGTCTCAAATAGTACTTGCTATGCTCAGCATAAAGGCTAACTGTTCTTCGCTTGTCCACAATGCTGTTTTGTTTAGCTAGCCTGTAAAATAATGGCCGTTGTATTTTCTTTAGCTGCGCTCCATGTAATTTGTATTTGTATGGGGGAACTTGCATGGGGGAACAGGAGGAGTGGCTTTGAATAATACAAGTTCAACAGCCCAAGAGTTCTCCCCGGAAGCATTCCCCTACTCGGCTTTCCAGGGAATTAGCACAGCTCAATATCTTGCAGCACTGGATCCTAAAATATCCTTCACGCCTCACTGCAATTCATTTGTTGAGTATACATGTACACAGAGACTCAGTTCCTGCATGTATCACTGAAAGTGGTTTTAGACTTCATTTCTCAGGGGTTGAATGCCATAGACACACAGTTAAAAAGCATTTTCTGCACTTCGTATTAACAAAGTCCCTTAGCAGGCCAGTCTCACAGCACAAAATCCACTTAAATACTTTATTGAATACACTATAGTAGATTTATGGATGTAAATAGCCTTTAGCTTTTATCAGAAATACTGGCACAGGCATTAAGAACGGTAGCATTGGGACCTCTAGGTATATCAAACATAGTATTTTAACTGAAGTGGGGGGAGCAAGGAATAATAGCATGAAGATTAAAGAAACTGGGGGGGGGATCAAACTTTCACAGTCTGTCTCCAGAGAGACAGTCTTACTGCATCAAGTCGTCAGACCTGACAGAGCTAGCCAAGGGATATTTATTGTGACACCAAAACAGATTAAAAATTGACTTCTTTATAAGAAAGCTTTTGTTTTTAAGCTCACTTGTTGCCAGGACTTTTGCACCATAGCCACTTTCCAACCTGCAAAATGTTTCAAGGTTTAACACGTACCTGTTTTATCAATCGTTGTATCAAATGCCCAGACCAGCTGTAGACCATCCTACTCCTCAGCCCAGAAACATGGATCAGCAGAAAGAGGAGGAGATAGCTAATAGCCTTCTTCCTTTCTGATGGGAAACCCCTTCAAAGGGGAAGGCCAGTCAGCACATGAATTTTGAGCAGCATGGTCTCAGGAAGTGAAAAGCTGTCATCTCGTAGACCAAAGACGATATTACTGCTTTTTGGGCTCCTCAGCCAGGACCAGCTGAGTAGGCTCTGTGATCTGTGACACAGCATTTAGCTTGCTTCATTACTCCTGCAGACTTTCCCAAATTGTTTAGGGACATTCTTCTTTAATTTTAGGATGTTCCTAATGAGAACCAAAAGCAAGGGGTCCCACCACAGCTCAGCTCTGCCCACTTGTGTATACAGCCTTTCGGTATGACCATATCCTGGCTACCATGTTACGCTGCATCAAGCCATTTCCTTCAATGCAGAGCTTGCTCACAGCTGAAAGAAAATTAATTTTGGTGTCTCCAGCCCTCAGCGTTGCAACAGTATTCAGTTTTACAGCACTAGCAGAGCAACAGCCACAGAAGTGGAGGGGGCCAGTGCAGGTCCAAGTGGCCAGGAATGCTTCCAGGGGCTGTGGGTAGCTGATGAGGTCCCACACTTTCTTCTACTAAATGAAGGAAGGATCTACCAGCAGACAGCATTTTGTCATATAACACAGGGACTGTCAGAGCCCCGTCAGGACTGCTGTCTCTCACTGCTCAGCAGTGTTCCCCGCAAGCAGGGACCACTCATCTTCGGCATGACCGTGGGGTTCAGGAAGGCAGCCATAGGGCAGGGATATGCTGTGTGCTGCTTGCTTTATTTTGTTGCCCAAGTTGGTTATGCTTGAAGCTGGCTCTGCTTCTACATTATTGGCCTGGAAGATGAGCAGTGTGTTGTGGGAAAAGCTTCTCCTTCAACAGCTACACAGAGTGAAAATGTAAAGCACACGTAACTGATGGGGGATGGTGTTGCAAGGTCTGGATACAGAGGGGAAAATCCTTCCAGCTCCACACCTTATGGCTCTAATCCCACACCAGAAGATGAATCTGAATCAAGATCCTGAAATCCCCTGCTCTTCTGAAATTGTTATCTGTTCATAATAACAGTCGTGTTCTCTTGGAAATACCCTGGAGTACAGCCAGGTTCAGCAGTTTTACATAAAGACAGTTCCGAAATCCCTCACAAGCTTTTCTTTTGCATGGATACTAAGAATCCACAGGTATCTCTGGAGGGAAAAAAGAAAACAGACTTTAAATCCCTCACTGGCCCATCTGTGAGATAAAGAGTTTCTCTTCTTGCTTCCAGAGAACTCAAGCCCAAAATAGTCTGTTCAGTCTCACTTCGGGAAGAGGAAAAAAATGAATAAACTGCGAAACTGAGACCTTTTGCAGGCAGAGCGCAAAAGAAAAAATGACAAGTCTAGCAAATTCCCATCCCACAGCCTGCTGATAGCAGTGCCCTTCTCTTGCTATTGTCCTCGCTTGGTTTCTGGGCTGTCTGGTGTTCTGATACCCCGTTCTCCCTATCTGAAATCAACTGACATTGCCTTAGTGATGCATAACCAAGTCAAACCCTGACTACCCATGCAGGTTTCACACACAGCACTGGAGAGTGCAACACAGAGATGTTCAACACTGTGAAGTCCTCTTGGGTTCAGCAAAGCTTATTTAGGTCAGTCTTAGTGAACGACAGACATCGTACAGGTCTCATGCTCCATTCTGGTTAGTAACTCAGAATGGTAGGAAAGGTCAGGGGATATTCCCCAGCTGGCACGGCTGAACTGGATCTGGAGACAGGAGGTAGAGCTGCTAGACCCAGACTTACCAAGTTCTTCCCTCTCTCCTAGCATGTGAGATATCATCAAGTGATAAAAAGAGCAGCTCACATGACAATAGGAGGAACTGCAGTAATAGGCTACAGTAACAGTATTAGGCTGGGCTGTAGCTGCATGTCATTGCATATGGGGCCTCATCCTGCCACGTTTTCAGCGGTGCACCTCCAGAACTCACTGGCAGATAGCAGATGAGGTCAATGGGTGTATCTAGTGGAGAGGATCCTGGACAGGGAAACTAAATTTGTTCCACTGATGCAGATGAGTGAAATGCAAGTGTAACTGCAGCAAGGGTGCTGGACAAGAGATAGATATGAAAGGCTTGCTCTCAGGGTATGAAATTTTCCAGGTAAAGAAAAGGTGACAATAAAGATCAGCAGCACTTCTGCTTTTCCTCAGACAAATCCTTTCAAGGATTGTGAGGATTCATTCCCTGACCATATAATCAGTGCTGTTCCTTTGCTGATTTTATTAGCTAATTTTATTAGCTTCATGGCCGGACCAGCAGAAGTAGACTCAGCTATCTTTGTGTAATGTAATGTGTAATCAGCCACTTAGGGCAGATCCTCAACGTATCTAGGGCAATTCAGTACATGAAGTGCATATACTGGCCACAGTAAAGGTACAGGAGGGCATTATAAAAAAAAAAGTATTACTTAAGTCAAAGGACAAACATGGATTCAGAAAAAATAAGCAGAGCAGAATCAAGCCAGGACATGATTTCTCTCTGATAATTTCTCTCCCCCACCCTGCCACCTCACTCTCTGGCAAAGCAGGCGGCCTTGGTTAGGGATACTCTTACTTTCCTGTGCTACTGCAGGGAACAGACCACAGGGTAAAGCTAAATTGGTCCCGGTGCCCACGCTTGAGTCCAGTACAATTCCTCAACCCACATAACCCTCACCAACTTACTTAGGAGTGACTGCCTTGTCTCCTATGTCTCAATATAGGTAGTGTGAGGAATCTAGAGTTTCACAGTAGGTCACAGCAGAAGGGCATTACTGAAAGATGCTAAAAAGACCTGTGAATCACTGCCAGACTGAGCATGTTCTCAGGGGAGACACAAACAGTGTGCAGCCTGGGATGCCCTCCCATGAATTATCATCAGGAACAAGTTGGCAGCTGTCCAGCGGTCACTATGCTCAGAGCCACTGCCTCCAAGGGCTGCTCGTAGGGCACAATTAACTATACGTCCATGAGGGGAATTTGCTTGACTAGGCAAAGAGATGCAACAACAAAAGGTGGCTTCTTGTGCCAATGCAGGGAGACGGTACCATCAAGCAGAGCTTCAGTACGAAGCACTTAGAGGCTCATTGCAGCCACTGACTAGGTGAGATGGTTCTGATAATTGCTGCAGCGACTACGACAGACCTGGAGAAAAAATGGAGGCTCATTGTTTGATGAGAGCTGTTGATGTGACAGGAGTGCCGCTACAGTGGGCCTTGTTCATCATCAGTGGCTGTGGAGAAAGCAGGGCAGAAGACCCCAGTGTTAATCCCAGCAGTATTTGTCTATTTCCTTAAATAGTTTTTCTTTAAGAAGTTAGATATAAACTGTTGACAGTGCTGCAGCCATTAGAGTGGAAAAAATTGGGAATTTGTTCTCTGGCCTGGAACGGAACATGGGTCAACTTGAAGGCAAATTTGATGGCTTTGAATGTGAATGAAGAGCAAATTTACCAGAATGGTGTCATCTGAGGGCTCTGAGCAGATGGACAACAGCATGTGTTGGAGAATATGGTTAGTATAGTGCCAAGAGGAAATGTTCCCCTGAATATTAAAAATAAGTTATCAAAAAAATCAGCCAAGAACCCTAAATGTGTACGTCAGGCTTCCCTGAAGGCCTTCCATGAGGAAAATATTGTATATGTCATTTAATTAGATTCTGAACTGACTTAGGCACATGTTCTCACATTAGTTAACTGCACTGAAGCAAGTAAGTTTGCCTTGAGAGCAAAGACAGAGTATGCCGAGATGTTTGCAGGATTAGTCTTGCAGACTTTCCGGCTCAGGAGCTAAGACTTCAAACTGCCTCTAGACAAACAAGTTTACTAAAATACTGGGACTACATACAGTCATATCAGCATCTGTACGCATCTAAAACCCACACATGCCCTGAAGCTGGTTTTGCCTCTGGGATGCACAAGGAAATAGAATAACTTGGCAAGTGAGCGTGACTGCATTGCAGTGACCAGATGTGATTTAATTGTTCACAATGTCACACAGATCAGCTCTGAAGTGATGTTGACTGGAGAGGTGGAGATGACCATTAAACTGCTGCTTAGACCAAGACAACTTCATCATATTTCCCCTTGGCTCTCTTTCCTTCTGAAGACAAAGTATTATTCTCAACAACAGTCATCAGTAGCCCTGACATCTGGTCCACAGCAGTACTTTAATACTGTCATCTCTTGTGAGCATGTCACTAAAAAAGCAGAGAAAAGCTTCAGTACAGTCATTATCTGTCTTCTGAAAGCTAAAATAAAATTAATCTTTTCCTTTTTTAAGAAAAAGCAGGACTGAAACAGAAATACTGCTGAGTTTCATTTTAGTCGCAACACTTTTTCTCCAAGTTGTCAGGTTTTTATTCTTCACTGGTTTGTTTGTGCTTTTTAATCCTCAGATTGACAAACCTGGTTATCTGTGTAGCTTAATCAGGAAATCGATGATTTCAGATAATACTTAAGCTTAACTTAAACCTCATATATCTATAAACACATCAGCTTTGCAAGCAGCTTGCTTTTCTTCACTTCCCAATTAAAATCTGAAAATGCACTCTAGATCCCAAAAGGGCTTTTTAATCATATTTTCATTTTTATGGCTCAAAAAGGTACTTACAGAGTATACTAAAATCAGAGTTAATTACAATAACTCCTTGCAATCAAGGTCCCACCCATTTTCAGATGCATATCATAATGTCACTGATCTCATATGAAAATTAACACAGGACTAACAGTTTCAGGAAATACACGGCTGATAGCCAGTGTTATCTGTTGCACTGTTCACACTCCCAAATTAATTATCTGTGGCAATTTTACAGAATTGTGGTTTGTCCTTGCACTTCTTTTTTTTCCCTACACCTACATACTTGACTATGCACCTCCTTGTAACTATCACTATTAGTTCACCACTGATAATTCTAAAACTATTTAAAATTATATGTTCTACTGGTTTAAATTCCTTTAAAGGTAAGTATCTATTTCACGACCACATATTGTTTCTCTGTCATCATTCTGTATTGGGATGTTTTGATGGAAAAAATGAGAAACCCAGTGAAGCACAATCAATGATCATATTCCCATGGACAAGTGTACTTTTTTTTTTTTTGACAAAGAAGGTAGGTGGATAATTCATTATGCAGGTCTATGAGGAGAGCAAATCAATGCTTTTGTTCAGTTGTTCAAATAACTAAAAACACTGTGAATTCATGCATAATGGGTATGTTAAGCCTACAGGTACAGTGCTTGCAGATGAAGCCTGAACTGGCATTAAACTAGCTAACTGAAGATGTCTGTGGCCTCACAGAGGATAATTTACCCTCTTCCCAAAGGTCCTCAGTACTGACAAACTTTAAGTTGAGATCCAATCCTTAAAACAGTCAAAGTCAGACAGCCATGTTAACAAAGGGAAATAGATTCAAGTTTCAGATTTCAAGGGTATCCAAAGGTGATCATGGATTGAAGGTCTGATTTGTAACTGCTTTTAAACTGCCTCCCTGCCTAAAAGAAAGGGTGGACCCTGCCCACCAAGGCACAGCCTACTTCCCCAAACAGCAAATATAAGCCTACCAGCAACAGGTTTGATTTTCTTAGCTTTTGCACTAGTTATTTTTAAAGACACTACATAGACTTACAGGCTTCTATAGACTATAGGTAGAAACTCACTGGACTGAGTAGACCCTCCACCTGAATTTCAATGTAACCCAAGGAGAATTTCAGCAAAGCTCGATCCTGTTCTCCCTGTTGTCAACTGCAGTTGAATCTTTAACAAAACCAGAAAAAAGGAAGTATTTTTAAAGGCCAAATTGGTTTCAGTGTTTGGGAAAACAGTAATTGCACTATCTACAAAAAGTAATCCATTACATGATATTAGAATGAGTCCTGTAGGAAAGTATGGTCCTGTGGTACAGGGTAGTACAGGGGAAAAATACTGAACTATACACAGCTATACACCCATAGTAGGACTTTCCATCTCACCTGAAATATTATTTGAGATGGCATGGCTCTCTTGGGACAAAATGAACTGTACTTGTGAGTAATGCATATAGTTCTCAGAAAGCACTAAATCACATTTCTTATGGGTAACTGATGCAGTTCTTTGCCCAATAAACAAACTGCTGTTAAACCATTAGATTTCTCAAATAGCAAGTTCTGCCATGGAAACTGCATAGAAATAACCAATGGGTTTCAAAAAAGGAAGGATTCTTTCCCCTGTAGATGCAAAATGCCACTCAAAAAGCAAATCTGAATGATGACAAAAATCCTCAGTATTCTGAGAATTCACAGCCTGTATTACAACACTACTGCAATCTCCGCTTTTAGTTGTGCTGAAGTGCAAGGCACAAGTGAAGCACAAAAAAGAGAAAAGGCTGAATGTATGTTCTCAATCAGTACCAAGAAGTGATCTAGGGTCTTGAAAGTTCTCTGTACCTGGAATCTTCTGTGAAATAACCTGGAGTTTCACGCAATGTGCAAACATAGCCAAACTATGTTTAATGGGGGAATGATAGATACAGCTGATAGTCCTGCAAATTAAGTGTGTGGCATTCCCCAGAGCCATCAAGTCAATAAAAGAACAGTGGAATAACACGTCGCATTTAACAAAAGGGGGCATAAACAAGATATAACTACATCATATAATAAAAAATATCTATTTTGTAGCCTCGGGATGAAATAAAGCAGCTGCCCAACAAACCTTCCAATGTAAAGCTGGATGTGAAAATTCCTGCAGCAAACTGAAATTTCACAGGAAACATAGGTAGGAACCCAAATGTAAGTACCCAAGGTGAAATTTAGCCCTGACAAGACATTTAGTCCAATGACTAAGATCCAGAATATGGCTAAAAGGCATAAAACAGTGCTGTGTAACCCAAACGCAGATTTAGCTGTGCCACTGTGGTATGGCCTCTTGCCACACACCTCTGTAGCCACAATAAACAGGGCTTCCACCTCTGGTAGGGGTGGCTCTGGTACTGAAGCGAATAGCTGCATTTACCACAGTATACCAGTCATGGGGCAGCATCTTAATTAATTATCCCACGCAAAGCTTAGTACAAGGAGAGATGTGCTACTCTGGCAGCCGACGAGTGCATTCAGAGTAGTGCTGGGTTTTCCCACATTGCATTCCACTGTGCTATGTAGAAATAATTCTCTGGCCCTTGTACCACCAATTCTTGAGGGAAGCCAAAGGATCATAAAAGTCATGAGAGTAATAGATCACAATCATTATCTCATCTAACCTCCTGAATACCTCGGCCATTCTATCTTTCTTTAGAGTTAGATCAAAGCCACCCTTTTAGAAAGACCTCTGATTTTTGTTAAGATTTCAAGCAACAGTGAGTAATTGGTCCCTATGTTATCCTTATTGCTAGAATAGTACATCTTACTCAAGGTTGAATTTGTTAAACTTCCAGTCATGGGATCACCTTGTGTCATAAGACTATAAATTTAAACACTATAATTCCCTCCACTCTTACGCCTCTTCCATCTGCATGGACTACACACAGTGATTCAGTTCCTTCTTACCTTTTTCTTTGATAAGCTTTGGCTGAGGTCCTTAAACCTCACGTCAAAGCTGATTTTCCCTCTTGAAAGGCAAACACCAGATCAGGACACAGTATTCCAGTCAGTTGTTTTATGGATGCTAAGTACACAAGAAAGATCATTTCCCTAGTTGTATTTGCCATTTGCCTTGAATATATATTCAAGGATTGCATTAGCTCTTTTAGCAACATTGCACCAAGAACTTACACTGAGCCTGCTATATAAGAACACCTCTCCCCAAAATAATCTCCAGTCCTGGAAGTAACCATTGCGTTCTTCGTCACTTGTTTGCAGCAGCATAAAACACATTATTTCCTAAATGTAACAATTTAATCCAGCTATTCAGATAATTCTTACCAGTAATTTGGACAGTTTCTTGCAGAACCACAGAATAATTTAGGTTGAAAAGGACCTGAAAAATATCCAGTCCAACCTCTTGCTCAAAGTCAGGCTAACTTCACAGTAAGAGCAGGTTGCCCAGGTCCTTTCCCAGTCAGGTTTGAAAATCTTGAAGGATGGAGATTTCACCGCCTCTCTGGACAACATCTTTCAAGGTTTACCCACTTTCATGGTGATTTTTTTTTTCTTTTTATAACCTGTGTTATCTAAAAGCGTAGCCACTGAAGCCTTTATATCTACATTTTAGATCTTTGAACAAAATACTAAATTTTGTTTAAAAATTTAGCCAGAAAAAGTCTACAGGCATCTTATTAGCAATAGCCTTGTTCACTGGCACCTGACCACTGGCTACATGTTCAAGATGTGTCAGTAAGCCAGTTTCCAGTCCATTCGATATAAAATCTGTTAATATAGTCTAGTTTCATTGGTTTGGTAAACATCATGTGATAGTGAATTAAAAGCTCCAGTACAGCCCAAGGAATCAACAAGAAGACCGAGAGTCAGACCAGTTGCTTGTCTAAAAAGATCCACCTTCCAAGACAGCAGGCTGGCTGGCACTCATTCTTTCTGATTGCTAACTTTTCCTATTAGAGTCCACTATTTCTCCTGGGAGTTGGCAAAGCAAGAGCTACTGCACAGCTCCCTGCCTCATTCCACCCCCTTTCTCCAGTTCCTGAATTCAGCTGGACAACTTCTGCAATTTTCCCAGTTCAGCCTCTTAAAGTATTTGTCAGCTAGGTCTTTAACATACTTGAGCATTAACTATGCAGCTATGCTGATTAAGAAATGTTTAATTTCAGCAAATGCTGCTTTTCATCTTCCTTGAGTGCAGCTAATACTCCCATTCAAGTCTCTCATCCAAGTGCCAATTAGCCCCTGTGGCAAAGCACATGCAATCTGACCAGAGGTAGATAAAAAAGGATAGACCCAGAATAAGCTTATTGCTTTCCACAGGCACCCTGCTCAGGCCCAAACATTGATTTTTCTAAAGTTATATGTTTCTAAAAATGTATATATTTGTCATGAACGCTACATATCTATTGATAGAAAAGTTACTGTTATAACTGTATTTTGCTTCAAAATACCTGTTCGCAAGATGGCAGTTTAAAAGAGCAAGTCTGAGGGTTATGAAGTCCTATATGGAAAGCAACTTGGTTGGCTAATTAACTTGGCACCTTCCTTTTAATATTATTTAAACACACTTTTATATCTGTAATAGATTTTTTTCAAGTGTCATAACAGTTTGAGATTTGTCACATTAGGTTGTTATAGCTCCAAATGTGTACTTCTTCTCTGTTCAGGACTATGCATTCAATATACAGTAATGTGACTACTTAAGAGGAGCTGTTACACTTTATGTCAATCCAGCTGCTATGCAAGTACATAAAATCTGCATAATAAAAATCCTTATGTTAATTTTGATTTTAAAAACTGACTGCTTGCCAGGAACTGATTTCTCGACTTTGATATTTTAGCCAATTGAAACATCCTCTTGTCAAGATACCCAAATGTGCTACTGTTTATTGTTTATTAATTAGAGAAATTTGTGCTGAATTCAGTTTATCAGAAGAAGTGGGTGGTTCATATGTATTATTTAAATTTCTCTAATTTTAAAACAGCCGAATGTACTTTTAATCTGCTCTGAAAACTTTTAATGGCAAAATTTCCACAGCTTCCCTAATTATCTATACTAGTGCTTAAATACCCTTGCAGTTGAAAGCTTTTACTGATGTGCAGCCTTGAACTGCTGTGCTTTCAAGTCCCCTATGGTTTGTCAGATCCCGGTGGGTGAGGAGAAGAGTGCTATCTTCCCTTTTGGAGTAACGCTCCTCCCCATCCCAGCGCTCCTTGGGCAAACACAAGACCGCAGGTACTACACAGGGCAGTAGTTAAAGAGGATGCCATTCTTCACTCAGTCATTCCTCTACACCGTTGTCCACCATAGGGAAGGCAGCAGGACTCTGCCACACTGCCACACCTTTCTCAGAAGGCAGCTGACCAGCTTCCTTTGACTTCATGTGAACGACGAGAGTAGACAACCAGAGGGCTGCCGGCAGAGCTCCAGTGTGACATTCCACCTTCATGGATGGTCTTCTGCAAAGGCCTCCAAGCTCACACAAAGCTGCAGCTGATCCGCAAGAGTCCGTGACCAACCTCTCGCTCTGCAAATGCCAGGACTCAGCTCCACGCTGTGGAGATGTGTTGGGTGTGCTTTATGAGAGGACGTTGGGTTTCTTGAGGATGGCCGGGCCGCACCCAGCAGTTAGAAAAGACGCGATGGTCAGACTGATGGTGAGGCCGACAGTTTGGGCCGTCCAAAAGGGCTGCTACGGGACACGTCCCTGTGGCCGAGGCCCTGCACAGGGGCCAGGTACCTCCTCTCCCGGCTTCGCACGCGGATTTTCATCCCCTGCGGCCAGTCGGGGAGTGCCTCACCCAGGAACACCGTCCCCCCTTCCCGCTGACCAAGCCCCCAGCCCGGGGACCGGGCGGCACGGCCCGCCCCGCCGCGCCCGGCCCAGGCGAGGCCGGGCCGCCGGATCCGGCCCCCCCGTCCTCCCCGCCCCGCGGCGCTGCGGAGCTCCCCGCCCTCACCCCTCTCTCTCCCTGCGCCGGGCGCTGCGGCATACCCGGGGCGGCGGGACCGGCGGCGACCCGCCCCCCACCCCCGCGCACGGCCCGGGCCGCCCCGGCCCCTGCGGGCCCCGGGACTCCGCCCTGAGGCGAGCGCGGTGAGGCAGGGGCCTCCCGCCAGGCCCGACCTCGGCGCCGCAGCGATGCCGGCAGCCCGCGCCGGGCCGCGCCGGGCCGCCCTGCGCCCGCAGCATCGCGGCGCCCCGTCTGTGGCGAGCCGCCCTCCCCTGGGCACCCTCTCCGCCTCGCTCGCCTCCTCCTCCCACGGAGCCACCCTCCTCCTCCGCCCCCTCTCCTTGCCAGCCTCCTCCCCGCCCTTCCCCGCACTCCACGCCGGTGCCGGAGCCGCGCGTCACTCGGGCTCCAGCCCCGCCGCAGACATGGCGACACTGACGGCGGTCCAGCCGCTCACGCTGGACAGAGGTAAGCGCGGCTGCCGCCGCTCCCCGCCCGCGCCGCCCCAGCCGCCTCGGCTCCCCGCGCTCTGCCCGGGGGGCCGCCGCGGCGGAGCGCGGGGTCTTCCCCCGCAGCCCCAGCGCGACGGGCGGTGGGGAGGCGCCTCCCCGCGGGGCTCAGGTGGGCGGCAGGAGAAGGGCTGAAATGGAGGAAATAAAACTTTGTCCGGGCAGGGGGGAAGGGGTAGCGCTGGCATCCCGCCGCCGGGAGCGTGGCGGTGCCGCAGGCGCGGGATGTGGCTCCGCGGCCAGCGCTCCGCTCCGCGCCGCTCCACCGGGCGCCGGGGACGCTCCTCGGTGCCGCTCCTCGGTGCCGCTCCGCCGCCTCCGCCCTGCGGGGCTCCCCCGTGGGCGCCCGTCCCCGTGGCTCGGCGCCGAGGGCCCTCGCGCCGCCGCCCCCGCAGGTGGCTCGGCGGGGGATGCTCCGTGGCGGCGGCAGCGGCTCCGGCCGGCCGTTCCCGGCAGCGAGTTGGGAGCTCGCACCTCCCGAGGAGACAGTCGTTTGTTGGCAAAATGCGGCGTTTTGGGGGGCTGCCGGGGGGGCGGGTGCGGGGAAGGGATCAGGGACCGCAACTTCTCTGTTCGCTGCGTTAATGATGTTACCCTACAAAACGGCGCATCTGCGTATTCCTGTAGACAACTACTGGGTCCGGGTAGGGAGAGCGGTTGGTGAGCGGTTGGCTAGCCCTGAGACTGTGTCAGTAGCCTTACCGAGGTAATGTAAGAGGGTGCTGAAATCTTGAAGTAATGTAAGAGGGTGCTGAAAGTTATGTTAAAATTCAGCTTTTACCTCCAGGCTGTAAAAATTGCACTCTCCCTCGCAGTGCATTTGTGCCCCTAATAGGGCTCAGCAGAAACATTATTAGATTTCTGTGGGTTACAGAGGAGAGTAACTTACCGTTCTGATTTGTTTTGCTCCTTCGGCTCCATCGGTTAGAGAGGGCCAACAGCTCCCGATACAGCATCCTGAATTGCCAGGGTGTCCTTCTTCCTAACTTGCGTCCGGCAGCTCCCAGGGGCTCCCAGCACGTATAAATCTTTTACTCTTGAAAGCATGATTGAGGCCAGCACCTTGGTTTTTTAAATGTTTTTTCCAGAGGATTAAGATGGGCTTTCCAAGTGAGATAGAGAGCTTCTTGCTGTAAATCCTATGCAAAAGAAACTTGATGAACTCAGTTTCAAAATGATAAAGGAGAGGTAGGCACCTTTTCTGGAACCCAACTGAGAGCAGAACAGCCCACAAAGTACTCTAAATACAGTTTACTGGATGGCTTAAGTTCAACATTAGTAGAAAAGAAGAATCTAAAGTTATTTTTACTGAAATAACAAAGTGCTAGTATGCGCTTTAAATTAAAGCACTGCTCAGAAATCCACTGTGTAATCTACAGTTTCACCCTAATACTGTTTTCAGTAAGCAGGGCAAATCTATTTCCTGGCAAAGGGTTGAACAGATGGCAATCCATTAGCAAACCTGGCTTTTCAAAGGAAAGTATTACTATTTCAGAATTACACATTCCTTTTCATTACTAAAACTATGCTTTAAAAAATCCACAATATGCAAAAATGCAAATTAGTCCCAATTTAAATATAAGCATCTGTTGTCTGTGTCCAGGATATGCTTAACCATTTGGCAGCGGTGCCAACATTACAATCTCCCTGGTTGTCAGCCAGGGCTGATATTAGTGCGAGGGAGATAAAACATCACAGAATGATAGGACATGACGTGCAAAAGGAAAATACAGACAAGAAGAAATAGATTTAAATGCTGCACCTGGCCTGCAGATGGCCATTTTGTCAGAGGGATACACTTCGTCACCTATAACATGTTGCTGCTACGTCAACTGAAGAGGGTGGGCTGAAGCAACCCCAGAAGCAACTAGACCAAGCCCAGTGCTTCCAGATACTTCCTCTGTAGTCTTTCTTTCACAGCCATGGAAGAAGGAAAGTGCTATATGGTGAGATTTTCCAGATTTCTGTTGCTTTTTCTAAAGCAGACGCAGCTATGTTTACTGTCACTATGCTTTGCACAGCTCTGTTGTGATCTAGGCGCAGCCCTGAAAAGTCTTGTACACTCATATCCACTTTGCCATGTCCCACAGAGAGCTCAGCGTAGTGAGAAAATAGCAAGCATTTCAGGAGAGGCAGCAGTAATAACCTTGCATTGCTGAGGGAACTCCTGCTTGATCTCTGGCCAGGAGGTGTTCTGTGTTTCCCCCTGCTAAGAGTCACCAAAACAGTAAAACATCGTATAGATACATACATCAGAAATCTGAATTACACTCTGACATGGTCTCCTCCTGGACAAAACATATACACTGTATTCTAGTGTATATGGAGATGGGAGCTTTCTTAAAGCCTGATGTAAATGGAATTCAAAACCTGTATGGTAAAATGAATTACCATTTAAAGGTGAAGGGCATGTTGTGTATGAATGATTGAAAGCCAATTACATTCTGGAAGATTACTTCAGTCCAAAGCACAGGAATTAATTTCCTTAATTCTTGTCATCATGTGCCTTTCTACCTGCGCAAATGTGTGCAAGTTCCATTAGGGCTCTTTAATATGGGGAACAAGTTCACAAAATAATGGAAATTTTAATCACTAACAATTTAATCTCAAAGGCTTTTGCCTGACCTTTGCGTGGTGCTCTGCTGGGAGGAGGGGAAGGAATCAGCAAGCGTTTCAGGGAGGAAATGTAAAGCAGTGGAGCTACGTGTGGGTACCACTTAGGGAGCTTAAGGAGGGTGGCCTCAGTGTTTGGGAGCTTTGGGAGGGGAAGAGCCTGCCTGCCGGGCATCTTCCAACAGCCAAGTAAGTCTCCTCTGTAAAAATGTGCACCCTTCCTACCTTTATTGCAAATGTCTTACATCCGGAATCGATACCACACCATCAGTAATCCCCAGTGTCCATCAGAGCTAACTGGGGGCATTTTTTAGGCCAATTCAAAGCTTAAACCCTGAAGGTGTAGGGAACTATACCTTGTTCCAGGTTGAGACGGAAAGTTGCAGTGCTATCTTTCATAAAATGCAAGCAAAAAAAGTAAGGTTGGGATTTTTTTTTCTTTTTTCATTTTATGTTCAAGCTTATGGATTTTTAAGTATGTTCCCAGATTAATTTACCTCCATTAAAAAACCCAAAGCGGTCACTCCAAACCAAAAGGGAAATGTTTAAAAACACCCATACAATTATTTTTTACTTCTTTCACATGTATGTCTTTAGTAAGAACTTGGTTGACACTGATTTTGGTTACAGAGAGCTCTGGTTGCAGTTAGTTGGCATTTTCCAACAGTATTTATATGTATTGGCATACCACTCGTCACATCTTGCATGTCGTCCTTCTCTACGTGGGGATGGGCAGTGCTGCCTTTGCCTCTCCTCTCAATGTCCTTTGTCTTCTACAGAGGCATTGCCTCAGCCTGCCCCATGACCAGCAGTTGCTACCTTCCCCTTTATTATCCAGAGCCCTATGTCTCTGGTTCTCTGCATGCCATCTTCTGGTGCCTTGCTCTTCTCAAAGCCTCAGTGCAGTTAACTCCATTGCTCTCTGCATTGCCTGTAACCCTTACCCATTTTCACTGTTCAGCAACCCAATTTCCTCTTCTAATCCTCTATTCTTCTGCTCTCCCATGACCGTCGGCACCTCACCAGCTTGACGTTGTCTCAAATTCTGCATACACATCCAGTGGCAATGTTCTGCTTTTCTCCATGTGCCGTGTCATCTCCCCCAGCCAGATTAGCCTCCTCACGGTTCTCCGAGGACCTCCTGTGAGTTCCTGTGTGCCGCAGGTACACATTGTGAGCACTTAGAAATTAAAGGAAGCTTGTTGTGGGTGGGATCACTTAAAGGGTGCGTTAGTGCAGTCTGATGAAAGCATTGTCTGCAAGTACCATTACACTCCCAGAAATATGTTGGGAGGGAAGATTTCTGGGCTTCCCTTGGCACTCATTTTAGGAGGGGTCATATGGAGGCCTGCAAATTGAAGCAGACGTCTTTCTAGCTATGCATAATGGATGTTCCACTCTTATCTGAACTTCTTCATCTTGCTAAATGTCTGGCAAATTTTTTATAAAGCTTATTTTACTTAGAATTTTACTTGTGCTCTTCCCTCCAAGATGAAAAACTGCTCTGAAAGAAAACTGACTGTGTATTTGCTCAGATTGCTGCAAAATCTCAGTCCCTGTTGCTCTCTGCATAGGACGATGAAAGTGGCAGCTTTAAAAAGGGCACTTTTCAAAAGTTCTTCTTGATTTTGAAGATATTATACAATTAGCCTGTGCAAAGACCATCTCATGATTAAGAGCAAGGGAATATCTTTTCATGTGGAGGGGGACTTTCAGCTCTCTTCTGTTAATAATCCATGTCCTATTATGTTTTTCCTTATATAGTTACTATTCATGTCACTGATGGTTTTACTTCTTCATGTGACTGAGGATAAAAGAAGAAATTTGAATAGACTGAATATACAGTGCTGATATTTTAATCCCTGTGAAGTTTCATAACAAGGTCATAGCTATTGGCTATTGACAACCAAATTTCTCTCGCTTTGAAATATATCCTTGGAAACTGGAAAGACTTCTTGCTATTGAGCTGTAACACGTAACAGCTCTGTTGTTTTTTTATGAATTCAAACAAATATTTTTCTAGTGGAGTGGAGGTCCTAAAACTTCCTGAAGATCCTTTATAAAGTACGATGTTCAGTGACAATAAATAAGAATACGAATGGGCTTGGAATCGCCATCGACTGTTAGAGGTGGTAGATAAACTCTTATCAGATGTGGTACTGGATGGCACCTGACCATTAATATTCATTGTTATTTGCTAGAGTACTCCTCCTTCCTTCCTCCTCTCCTCTTCTTGTCAGTTTTCTTCTCATTACCTTCTCATAGCCTACATAAATGGGGATTTTTCCCCGTCTGTGCCCATATATGTATGTAATACAAATTGTATTGAACATAAGTTGCGGTAGACTGTGCATATATTAGTATAATGTATATTATCTTGGGAAAAAAATATATAACCTACTCATCAGGAAGAGAAAATCAAATTCATAAAGTGTGAAATACAGTCATTGACAGAGATGCAGCGTAAGGCCAGATCCCTCTCGCATGGGGTGAAGCCCTGTGGAGCAGTGCTAAGCGATGTGCTGCTCCCCGCCTGGCTCCCTGTCTGTCACGGGGATGTCGTCTCTTGCTCTTCAGCCTGACGTGCTAAAATGGAAAAATACTTCTGCAAGTACCACATGCTTTAAGTCCAACATTTCTCTGGTATGCCAGCTGAGGACATGTAAATTACCAAATTCATTCTTCCAAGAAAAAAAAGGCCTATTGTTTGTAGGAACAGAAAAAGAGTGATAATTCTGGTCACAGACTGAAATGTTTGGGTTTTTTTTATATCAGTGTGTCAACATATTTTTTTTCTTTAATGTATTTTTATGAAGGGATGGATTAAGGTAAGCGGATTGAGCTGTTGATTTATGGGTGATGACTGGGGACGTTTTGTGAGGAACCGTGCATTTGAAGTGTTGGTTAGTTAAGTGCGCAGTTCAGCTGTGCCGCCTGCAGTGCTGGAGCTGGAGTAGGAGCAAGTACCTAACTAAATGTCCTCTCTGGTTTTCATGAGCGGTGTAAAAATACATGGTGTGAAAAGTTAAATGCACATGTCCAGCTTAAATGTCTTTGGCAGTACGGGCCTGACCTAAAGAGGTGCTGGGGAACATGGCGGCATGGGAGCTCTGTGCCAGGCTGGACGTGCCTGAGGTGGGCCAGGTGCCCGTGGGAGCACACCTCTTCGGCCGGCCTCACCCTCCCGGAGAGGGCCCTGTCCTCTGGCCCACAGTGACTCACAGTGATGTGGAAATTGAGTTTTGTCAGGGCACAGCAGGTGGAAATGAATGAAAGTTCATTGTATCGTCTTCAGTGTGCAGCAGGTGCTGCGGGACCCTGGCACTGCTGGTCAGAGAGCTGCACCTGTACACAGACACATGGAAATGTCTTCTACAAAACTCGTGGCATCTTTTAACATTAAGTCACCTTTGTGGAGTGTAGAGGGGGAATATCTTAAATTTCCAGTCATGTTTTCTTCAGAAACACGTATCTGATAATAAGGCGTATCTGCAGAAGCTGGACATGTGGTCAGGAAATGTTTGTGAGGCACCTTTGAGAGCGCAACCAGACTCATGGTCGACCAATGCCTGTGCAAGGGACCTTGTGTTCCTTCTGCTCTGTCAGGCTGAAAATATTCTTTAGACATGGTAGCAGTGAAGTAATCGTTTTAGTCTATCTGAATTTATCCTGTGTAGAGCAAAGTGGTAAGCTGAGCCTGCCTCTATGTGTCCTGCTTCTGATCCTTCAAAGGGGACCTGCTCCTGCAGCTGGGTCAAGTGGATGGAGGCTTTGACAAGCCCCTGCACAGGTGCGGGATTCACCATTTGCAAAAGTTGCAAGAGTGTTAATGATTAGAAAAGACAAAGGATGCTATTTTTGTATGTAGTAAATGTATAGTCTCTACAGATAATGTTGAAAAAGAAAGATTTTATAAATAATCTTTATAAATAACAACTCTATGCTGGATCCTACAAACTTCAGTTTCACATTGATGTCTGAGAGACATTTGTGTAACTACAGAAAAAAGGATTAACCTCCTAATGTAATTGCAAGTAAAAAATTTGCTTAGTTCCATCCTATCGCTTGAGTTGGACCCCTCTGATTATGTTATCAGACAGCAACTTTTTTAAAAAATGTGACAAATTACTGAAGTCATCAGCTTTGTGCAGGGGATAATTTGTCCTTTGAGTTCCCTGTTTCAGGACACGTACATGCACATCTCTCCTTAACATAGGTGACACTCATGCAAGTGCAAAAAGATATAAATACAAGCTTTTGGCTGACCTGTGTTATTCAGATACAAAATAATGTTCTTGTAGATAATGCAATAGAATTTGAAATATGGATTATGTAAAACTATTGATTTTAGTTACTCATTAGAAGCACAAATAATGAGAAGTTGAGGATTTAAGAGGAAACCAAGCAAAGGCAGGTAGATAGTGTTTTGAGAAGCACGTAACTGTAAATTTGTAAGTCTGCCTTCCATCACACACAGTTAATTTGTTTCACATGATGCATTTTTGACATTTTAAAAATAATACTTACTAACGTGCTGTAAACTGTACATGTATGTATAAATCCAGGCATTTTCAAAGTTAATCTCAGTCAGCTTAATCTTCTTTTGAGATATTTGCTGGAGAGTCAGCCTCTGAATGAGAAACATTCAACTGTTAATTCTCTATTCAGATGAGATTTGGTTCAGAAATGTACATTTACATACTAACAATGTTTTCCTGAGTATTTAAACCACAAGCTCAGATCTTAGATATGTTAAATACAGAGGTAGGTGTATGTACATATTTGAGAACTTGTGTCACCAGGGTCCAAAATAGAGTGGTTAAATAAATCCGAAATTTCTCAAATGTAATTCCACTAAGTTACCAGGAAATGCATACAGTTTCTCATAATTAGTTGTTACCTTAGTGCTACTTTACTAATAATCCTAAAAAAAGAGAGAAAAAATTTTGATTAGAAAACTGTGTTTCCAGAAGAGATTGGAGGAGGATTGTTCTTTATTATTTAAAAGATGGAACAATGAAATATCCATGAATACACAGAGCATCAAAGCATTGATTTTAATTGTTTCTGTATAAACATGGATAATTTTATAAGGAAGAGTGTTGCCCAAAATAGGCTTTTAATTTATTTCTTCTGAACAAAAATGACATTTTTACTGGTTCTTTTCAATAGAAGCCCTTGTTTAATCACTAATCCTTCACATCCACTAACTCTTTAATTTTCTTTTTCAACCGTGTTTTCTGAAAAAGAGTTAATCTCCTAGACCTTAAGGTATCAATCCCTCTACAAACAGTTAAGCATTGAGGAAGAATGTACTTGAAATCGATTAGGTGGATGACTGTGGCCATCAGCAGCAATCTTAGCCCTCAGAAATTTATTTACCATCATCTCTTCACTTTTCAATAGATTTGGCAGCAGTGTTTTTGTCAAATGCTATTTACTGAACCAGCACAGGAGCAAAAGGATAATACAGCTGTTCTTTGTTACACAGAGCCAGACCAGAGAAACTTAAAGAGGGCATGATGGCTTTAAAATCTATGAAGCAGTCTTTGGAAAAAGAGGTGGTTGTATGTCAGATCTTTGCTGTAGCCTGGTAGTCTTGTAACCCAATAGTAATAGCTCTGGAGTTTCTACTAATTTATACAGTACATTTTGCTTCTTAAGAGTGCAACCGTGTCAAAGTATGCCAGGTATGCTCCTCGTATCTTAGGTAGATACCTTGTGAAATCAGGCTGCAACCCGAGATGAGTTCCAGTTCTCCTGCTCCTATTCTCAGCATTGTTCAACACATAGGACACCAAGCAACAGCACTGCAAAGGTAACAGCGAGCTCTCTGTTTCTCACAGGTATTTTCTGTTTCAAAGTTTTGTTTGTAACTTGCAGCACCAATTCAGGATAGTCATGGCTTTCTTCTACAGTCATATTTGTTTCAAAGTTGAAAGTTAAGAGTGGTCAGTTGTTGACATCTACCAGCAGCATATCTGTACCACCTAGTTTTGCAGGGATTTACTAACAAAGGATTTTATTTATATTGCTTTCTTCTTGCTGTTGCAGCTTTTCACATACACACTTTCAAAGAACAGGCTTTTTTCTTTTCCTGAGAAATGACTCGTATGTAGCCAGCTACCAGAGGGATTCAATCTGCAAAAAGCAATATCTTTAAACCCACTAAAATTGAAGAGAGAATATTAATTCTCTTGTTACCTGAGCCTACAGATAAAGTCGTGTTAGGTATGTGTACGTAATGACTGAGTCGCATCCATTGTATTGCACAAATGCCATCTTTTCATTGTTGTCTCACCAGAGTTTCAAACCACCTAGAAAAACAGAAGATAAAATCGTGATGCTAGACTTCAAGTGACAATTTGTGTTGTTACTATGTACAATTGGCAGTAGCCCACAGCCATCTTTCTTGTCTTTCTGGTAATAACAGAAAAAGATTAAGACTAAGATTAGCTGGAGAGAGAAGAACTGAGAAGAGGCAGCAGGAGACTCTAGTAATGACATATGAGCAGAGAAGACAGTGAGAGTTACTGCTTTGGCTCAAACACGATGCCTGTTGTGAAGGAGAATTAGCATCCCTAAGTTAACCTTACCTCCCTTTGTGAGACACCTGTTGGGGCCTTTTTTTCTCTCTTCCTGTCTTCTTCCCTGCCAACAGAAATCTCTGATGCAAACTAAAAACACACGTTGAAAGTATCAGTGTGGGAAAGGCATGAGGTTGCCCATATGGCCAATACTTTTGTTTTGTGATGTGCACATCGGACGCATAAATACTTGCTTTTGCTTAGGCAGGGCCGCGAGAGAATGGATTTCAGCTAAGAGAAAAGTGTGTTGTTTTTCATCCTGTTTTTCTTTGTTCAGGCAAGCTTATTTCTGGTTTCTGCTCCTCTAGCTTAGTCAAAATTTTTAATTCTTTCGCTGATTTTAATGTTTTTCTCTATATGCTTGTGGTTTAAAACACGAAAGCAAGTATTCTGTTAAGTAGGGTCCTTGGGGTATGTTAATGTATCAGCCTTTTTTTGCTTTTAATCTGGGATCAGAACCTCTAAAGTGTTTACGTTTGCAGTTTCAGCAAGATGTCCAGTGTGCTTTTGTCTAGTGTTTAAAGCAGCTCCACTCCAGCATGGTGAGCAGTGTCTGCTGAGGCGGAACTGATCCTACAAGATCAAGTGATGTTGTAATCAGGGGACAGGTGAGGCTGGTGGAGAGTTATCAAGGCATCTCTTTACAAGGTATCTATGGCTCCAGGAGGCAGTAGACAGCTTCCTTGCTTTCACGTAGTTCAGCTTGTAGGAACTTAATTAATTAAGGCCAGGTCTATTCACCATACTGAATTTCTCAGGGAGTTACAACTTTGCTTCAAAGGATTTTCTTTTTGTCATTTCATAGTTTCAGGAAGTCAGACAGAACACCATTTTACATGTCTTGTGTAGGTAAATAACTGCTTTAAACACCTGAGATCTCTTCTTTTTAAAAAAAAAGACTTACAGAAAGGCTGAGAATTAAAATAAATAACACAAAGTCTGAAACTACAAAATATCCTGCTTCCTGCAGGAAACAAGCATTGATTTTTTTATTTCAGGAATTAATGTATACTTATATATTTATTATATATATAATATATATTTATTTGAATACAAACCAGACTTTTAAAAAACTGTTGTCTTTTTGTATCGTATTTGCAGCCAACTGTCCCTAGTCAAAAAACGGACCAGAATCATGTCTCATCTGTTCTATTCAGCAGTGAGTGGCTAGCTATAAATCATAGTTATGATCACAAAGAGCAGGTATGATGAAGCAATATAAAGTCAAAACTATATACAAAGGGAAAAAAAAGGAATTTTACCTTCCCTTCCCTTTTCTCTACAGCTAATGCAGGGGAAAAATCATGATATTCTGTTTTAAGTACTGTGTTAGAAAATCCCATAGTTTTCAATGCTCTTCTATTCTTTGCATTTTCGGCTTTACTTTTTAATCTTTTCTCTTAAAGGATAATTTGGTAACTTGTTTTCACAATAATGCTATGTTTGATGCCTTCTATACAAAAGCAGTGGGTGCTGTCAAATGTAAAGGGTTGGTGTATCTGTAATTTCTTGATTTCTCACAGATGGCAAAATCTGCTGGTGAAAATTTTTGAACTGATATTTATGCACCTCCTCATCCTGATTGCTTTAGAAATTGCAATGAAACTAATAATTTGGAAGAACAAAAATGATATCAGTGTTTAAAAATGATTAGGTTTTAAGGTTAATTTTAAATGCCCATCTTTGAAAATTCTGAATTGCATTATTGCTCTTCAGACCTCGAATTAAGCCAATGAAACTCATCATATTGAAACGATCCTGAATTACCCATTAATTCAGTCTTTACTGTTTTGTGATTTATTGTTATTCCTTTAAAAAGCAACAATGGAAATGAGACAGTACCAAGCCACTTTCTCTAAGTATCTGATGAACTCTTAATAGTTTTAGGAACTCTATAGATTGATCTCACGCACACACACAAAAAGCGAACAAAATCTGAAAACTGCTGACAAAGATGCTCCTGTGACTTACTTACATCAGTTATGTGAAGGCTTGAAGGAAAAAATTGAGAACTGGCTCTATCTATGTAGAGTAATGAATATGCTAAGAAGATTGACCAAAGTAAAGCAAATCCAGTTCTCCCAGTGGGCCTTCATGGTGGGTTAAGGCTACAAAAATCCCTAGCTGAGGAGAAGAACAGAAATCAGTAGTTAAAACTTAGGAGAGTGGGAATGGGGGGGATTACTCAAGACATTGTAGACATTGTGAGGTTCAGAGAACATAGAGGAGCATTTTTTTTTCATTTAAGGGAACCTTTTGAATGTTGCATTTGAACAAGCTAAGCAGAGTATTCAGGAGCAGCATGCCTGAAATGGCAGTATTTCAGTATTTCAGGCAGAATGTCTGAAACAGCAAAAGTGACTGAAATTGCTGAAGAGAGCCCTGAAGGGCTTTTGTGGTGTTGAGGATGCTGGATGGAGGGGTCTCCACGCCGTTCGCTGTCTGTATTTGGATCACAGGTGGCACTGCTTTCCCTGCAAATAAACTGTGTCCTTTCTATAAGTAATTTTGCAAAACGTCTCGGACCTTTGCTGTCATATTCAGGTGTTCCTGCCAAACCTGCTGTGAAAACTCATGGTATATAACACTGCCTTGGGGTGTGCAACAGCTGGGTCACAGGCTCTGTGTCTGAGAAATGGAGTGAAGCAGAGGACTTGGATGCCTGTGGTGTGCCTGAGAAGCTAGAGACAGACAGAACCTGGGTGCAGCTCAAACATATAGCCCAAAACATGGTTCGATGAGTAGCCAAAGAAAATGAGCCTGCCCCAGGCAGTGAGGGAATGTATGTAGAAACCCATGGGGATATGCCACTAATGTCATTGGGAACAGTCGTTTCACATCAGGCAAAATGAGACAGAAATATACTCAATCATATTTCATGGTTGATTTTTCTCATATGTTAAGAAGAAAAAAATCCATAAAATCTTTGGTTAAGGCATTTTTAGAAGCTTTAACTAAAAAATGCATTGGCCTGCCTGCTAACAGCGCTGTACTTGTCAGATGTAACTGTTCTGAAATACGGTGTCTCCTGGACCACATGGAAGTAAATTTGCATGAGTCATTCATTATATATCTGGACAGTAAGAGTGGGTTTCATCATACTGATGTAGATGTCTAATATGTAGGATGCAGGCATTTACATCTGAGCTAATCATCTAGTCTCCCTTTATAGTCAACAAAGGGAACAGGCACTCCCAGAGTATGATTCATCTCATCTAAAATAGGTCAGATGAATTGTAGCCTCAAAGTGTCTGTTTTTCCTCATTGACTGTAATGGCAGCCTAGGGTGAGTCGCTGAGCTGTCGATGTCTACATCAGAAGTGTGGAGAGTTGAAACCCTCAGCACAAGATGAATCATGAGAGCTCTGTATGGGTGTGCTTTGTTATATTTATTTGTGCATTCATAGTAATGTTTAACCACAGGAGTGTAAAGTGACACTGCAGTAAATCTATAACTACTACTTATATCATCTAAACTAGAGTATGAAAGCACTGGTATTATTATTCTTGTTGTAATTAATTTGAATAGACCTCATAGATACACACTATAAAGTGTTGAATAATATTTCTGTATTCTAACAGCTTAGCTCATTGCTCCCTGCACATCGAGTCTGATTTACCATGGTGAAGTACACCTTTATGCTTGCTGATTAGCATGAAATTTTGGGCAAGACAAACGTACTGACTTAAGTGGGCAAAAAAGGCTGCTCTTTGCCCCGATTTTTCTGAACTCTCCAGATGAAATTAAATACATATATTAAATTAATGGAAGAGCTATTGTATTTCAGGAGAGCACCGTGCTGGAAGTAAGGAACCAGAGAGGTGAATGGAAGTATAGTGGGCAGTCTGGTATTTGACACCAGAGTAAGAGTCGCCATATTGTACAACACAGCATCTGACAGCAGAGCTCTGGTAATACAGAAAATTTTCAAAAGATACACACTGAAAATTTTCCAAAGCTGATGCCTTAACCATGAAGTCACATAAATAGCTTCATACAATGTAATAAGGCTCCTGGCTATGAATTACGAATGAACTTTGCTAATCACCATGGAATTCTGATTGTCCAACCATTGATTACCTGCTGTCATTTGATAGTATTTGGAGAAGATTGCTAAATATAATAAAGCATCCCATGTAGGCTTTGGGCATTATGACAAAAAGTTGACAAAAAGTTAAGAATTCTGGAATGTATTCTCATGAGCTTAAAGGAATAACTAAACCTGAATGAAAGTATTGGAGGAATGAAAAACTACTGACAGTTGTAAGGGCCTGTTATGTCATGCAAATTCTTCACCTTCAGACTGATTAAAGGTCTTCAAGCACGACGGCACAGATCTTGAAAATTGCCAGGATTATTATTCTGTAATGCCATGGTGAAGCTAGTGAATATTTCAGAGACTTACTGAGTATCCTTGCTGTCACTTTGTAGTGATGTTCCACCTCTTTGAGGTACCAAAGGGTGGTGTTTATGCAGCACATTTACTTTTCCTAGTAACCGGCATACTAATGCAGTGAAGGTCTCCAGAATTAACAGGAATGAGGCATAGAAAGACCTCAAGAAGATGAGAAGCCTAAGTTCTGTTAGAGAAGTTCTCTAATATCTTGTTAATAAACAAGTGATCACCGTATTTTGGCTTTGGCAGCAGCCCAACGCCATGATTCTAGAGTAGTTATCAGAGTAAAGAAATACTATGTTTCTGAGCAATTACTTTTTGAACCCAAACTAATATTACACAGCATTGTAGCTACTATTTAACTGCCTAACAGTCTCTTAACTCAGAGGATAATATATTTATTTTAAGGACTGCAGACCAACTCACTCATAGACTAGCACAAGAGGGGAAGATAGATATACAACAGTTTTCACATTTTGCAGTATAAAGCATGCAAATACGTTCTTTTTCAAGGCTCACTCTGGTATTAAATGGGACACATTTAGCATGCTAAAATAATTTGCTACATTTTTCCTAATAATTTTCAACCTATCTGACTAAACTGAAACAAACATAAGCCCTGCACAAAATCTACCGGAGTGAAACCCCAGACTGGACAACTTTCACAGAATGCTGGAGCCTGGTCTACCTGATTTTAACAGTAATGTGAAAGAGCAACCAAGTTCAGACCAGGCAGAATTCTTTCTGTGAAGTCATAATTTGCTTTTGAGTTGTAAAAGTTGAATTGCAAAGTATTGGAAATAGCATTTACTTTTCAAAACATCCAGCAAATTACACAGATCAGTCTATATTGTGCATTGCTAGCTATTTGAACAAAAATCAGCAAGTGAAAACAATATATAACAGAACAAAGTGATAACTAAGCCAGATGACCTTTTTTTCAACTGCACTATGCTATATGGCTATGTATACATGATTCAACTTCGTTTAGTATAGCATGGGAATGTTCCACTTGTATCACAGTATGGTATCTTGCTAGTTCTATGTTCCAGTGATTCCTCTCTTTCTTAGGGTTTGTATAGTAACCTCCTGCTTGTGTCCTACTAGCAATGCAAATGAAACTTCATTCAAATGAAGATACAGAAAGAACACTTGAAATGAGATTTTTTTCTGAGAGTCATGCTTTTCTTTTGATGAGTGCACTTGATAAAATGCGTTCCGCCCACCCACAGCCCCCTGCCTTCTCTGTGTTTCACTGATAACGTGACCTACCACACTGAAACAGTATTATTTCCTGAAAGGCTGTAGGCAAGCATGATGATGAGAAGACAAAAAGGGAAGTGAATGTTAAAAAGAATGAGAGAAAGGAATTGTGCATATGTATGAGGAAATCAGAAAAAAAGGTGTAAAAAAAGAAAAGGTGTGGTTAGAGTTGGATATAATAAGGGAGGAAATAAGTGCATATTCCTTTCAGAGTGTATGCATCATAGCATACAGAGAAATAATTCTACCCACATCGTTACTCAAAATTCCCACTGATTTCTGTGGGATATGAATGTGGGAGATGAGGGTAGATTTCAGTGATGTTAGCGTGAGTTTAATGTTAGTATAATGGAGTTCATATTTTGGAAAATGTTTGAGAGCAGGCAAAACAATCCTTTTCAGAAGTTGTGTTTAAAAAATATCTTTGCTTAAAGGAATGACAAATCTGAAATAAAAAGCAGGGTTATTTTATTTACATAGAACATAACTGTTTTTAACATAATTCCAGGATTTTTTTTTACATATATCTATATAAATACACACACACACTCTTTTTATCAGTTTGCACTTTCCACAAGTATATAAGAAAATGGTATCTAAGAACAAGTCCTTGGTGATAACGTTTACAAGCAAAGCTAGTTACATTTGTAATCAAAGGAGGATTGGGGACAAGAAAAGTATCCCAGCAGAGGAATACCAGTCCTTCTCAAACATATTACAATACTCTAATTGACTTCAACAGGGGTGGATTCCCTGCTGTATGCTTTTTTTTTCAATGTAACTTTGAAATCTTCCTCTTTGCCAGTCATATCACTTCTTTGAGCAAGCACTTCCTTTAGTTTTAGCTGGAACTGAGCTTGAATGAACCATCAGCAAAAAGCCTATGCATCCTTAAGTTCCCGTGCACTGATAAATTTCACTTTTTAACCTGTCCTAAAGCAATTATTTGTTCAAATCTCCCCTTCAGAGTTATTAATGGAAGGAAATAAAGCCTATTTCATGAGGTCATATTTTATACACTCATGTTTATACATTTTTAGTCTGCTCAAAATCTTGTTTTGTACCAACTGTTATGTTTTGCTCCTGACAAAGCATCAGCTGGTAAAAAACAGCTTTGGCCCTGAACACATGCCTCATTTTCATTCTGTAATTTTATCCCATGAAGCTCTTCATTATTCTATGTTCTCTCTACCGTGAGCAATATCCCACGAGTCATTGCCAAATTGAGCAAGCTATGGACCTAGTTGTGACAAGAGAAAGAAGACTGCTTATTGTTAACAGATATGATAGGTGAATAATAAATCAAAGCAAGAACTTGGGCAACAGCATTCATGTATTTTAGCATGTTGGATGAATTTGGAAGTGTGGAAAATCAGGATGCTCTTGGGATATTCTGCTTTTTGTTACCCCCAACCAGTTCTTAATTACAAAGTTAAGTAATCTAGTATAGGCAAATGACAACTTAGTGCCCAGTTTTGCCTATGAGACTACATACTAAACACCCATGCCAAACTTTTCAACCAGAATATGAATTTATCATTTGTATTGTAACACTCATCACTTTAGAAGTGATTAATTATCATCTAGAGTCTGGTCCATGCCCTAGGGAAATGTGTAGACCTGTACTTAACTCTTTTAGATTGATTAAGGTACCTAAAGCTATTTATGTTTCCTTCTGGATCAGAACAGATTTCTCAATCAGTACAAATTTTTCATTTAATATCATTTAGTTCGGGACCAGAGCTAATGTGGGGTGATTCACAGAATTTTCAGTTGTGGTGATGAAGCTTCTAAGCAGCTGCAAAATAGCAACCAATCCATCATCTGTGGCGCTGACCTTCTACAAGTATAGCTGGTGAGAGAGAAAGACAGTTCGAAACTTACCTGAACTGGCACTGTAAAAGACCCCAGTTTGATTTAGAATATCTCAATACCTGTTGTGTGTCACATGAATTTCAGAGGCCTTATCTGATCTATTATGGTAGGCTGTTGCAGCTTCTTCAGAATAAATTGTCTAATTGCTTTGTGCTGTCTGACATACCAGTTTGCGCCAACTGGTACTAATAACTGGGGAGTATGAGTTTAGTATTTAGCTAACTGCAAGTCTTGGGTAGCAGATACATACTTTAAAAGAAAAATTCCAAGGTAAATGATTCGATAGTTTTGTTAGAAAATCATTGTGACATTACTATTACTGAGAACATTAAATATCATGTTTGTCTGTTGCATCATATTTTATTTAATGCATTGCCGTTCTTTTGTACTCCATTGAAATGGTTCTTGCTAAAGAGTGTACTTACCTCTTCTTAAATCTCAAAACCATCCACTTTGATGTATTAGCTGCCATCAGTCACATTCTTCTTTCTAGAATCTCATTTTTTCTTGGTTTCCATGGCTGCCTTATTTCCCATATCTCCTCTTAGCTTTCTGATCATCAGTTCAGTAAGTGCTTTAGAGGGATCTTTCTTGGTACAGCTCCACATCATTTCTTCTCTTTATTTGCAAATACAGCTTCAACTGCTGTCTGTGCATGCAGCTCACAAACCTGCTTCATTAATCCAGATCTTCTCTTTCCCATCACACCAAGGTCTCTGTCTCTCAGATGGTCCCTTTGGAATGATATTGGCTACATCTCTACCAGCAGATAGTGTGGAGTGGAGAAACAGATCAGCAAAGCAAAAGAGGTGGTGCTGAGGACCTCACACCCGCATTGTGTGCATTGTGCAGAGAGGTTTTTTCAGACTAGCTATGATCCAGTAACATGGACTGGATGCCCATTAGCAGTTGAAGCACTGCTTGGAGCAAAAGCACAGGTGTAGTCTTTGAACACGGGATTAGGGTCAGTTTCATCTGAAAGTTCATGAGCTCCAAGACTGCTCTGCGATGCAAACTACAGCCCAGTAAGTCGAAATATCCTTCTGAAAGAAACACTGCGTGCTTTCTGCCATGTTTCCTCTCCTACTTAGAGCTGTCTTTTGACAGATGCATATAAAAAAGCCTGAGAATTGTTTGGGTGTTAATCTACTATGGCACAACCTATCATGCTGAACTCTCTTAATTAAATTGTAAATTCTTTGAGGTGTCATCTTCTCTTTTCCTAACACTGATGCCACTGGATAATAATTATTTTCTTACAAATGCAAATATATGATTATGATTTTATTCCTATTGCAGCTCATCTATTGTCATCTCTTTTCTATTTCCAGAAAAATTCTCATGTCTTTTTTGTATAAGACATCTGGTCAGTATAGCTCAGCTACAAGCCAAGGATAGTAAGAACTGTTTCAATTGGCATAATCTCCCAGTCACAAACAGTACAATCTTTGTCATCGGAAAGGAGAATTATATAAGGTTGCTTCTAGCCATTGTAGTCATTTTGGAATTGTGTGGTTGGGGGGAGGGTGTTTGTTTCTTTTTAGTGTAGTGAAAGCACAGAATTAAAATGCCTCAAATATTACTTTATCATTTAGTACTATGCATTCATTTCATCACTAAGATACAGACCTATTTTTAGTAGAGTGGTGTAACTGACCAGTAGTGGCTCTGGTAGCTATGCAAAAGACACTAGAAGATGTGAGAATGGCCACACAGTCAAGACAACAGCATTGCCATGTTCAATGAACAAATTTATAAGAGCTGAAAGATAGCATTAAATGACACAGCAGGAGAAAACCCTCTGTTAAGCTGTACCATCCTGAAGACTGGCCGGGATGTATATCACTTATTTCACTCCTGTGTGCAAGTCAGTGTGTCCCTTGCTTGACTAGGCTAGCCTCCATGAGACCAGCCACTATTTTCTTGTGCTTCTGTGTCCCCAGCCATAAAGGATCATTGGGCATCTCATGGGTTGGGTCTTTTTTGTATGTGTCTTAGTAATAACTGTGTAAATTAGGAACTAGTTATTAAAGAGGAAAAATATTGTGCGAGTGAGAGTATGTATGGACTGTGTTCAACTGGAACAGATTCCCGCTCACCACTCAAAATGGCTACTCACTTAAGCCCTTTGGATGTCTCTTCAGAGACACTTTGATCTTTCCCTTGATAACACACAGGTGCTTAAGGAGCATTCAGGCCACCAAAAATATTATTCCATGTATTTCTGTGGGTCATACAGGTTTCGTGTGGCAGATCAGGTCTTTGGAGACCTAGACAAGAGGCTTACACATTTACTCTTCTCTATCAGACTTCCCATTCTTCCCTAGCAGACTTTACTTGTCTCTAGAAGACTTTCTTTATCTGTTGATATTTAGATTTAGATTTATGAGAAGATAAAATATTTTTCTTAGGTGTTGTCATCCTGAGGGTACTTACATAAGGACTCAGCTTCGTTCTTTCAGGCTTTCTGAAATAGGCCCCATACTGTTCCTGTGCTACTTTCTCTTATGCAGAAAGTAAGAAATATTTTAGGTCTGCTAATATGGATTAGCCGCTTTGAACTGGTAGCTTTGTTCCAAAGAATGTTTGCAACTAAGACTGAACCTCTGTGTGTGTATGTTGCACGTGTACAGGCGCAGTTTGTCCATACTTTGGGATTTGGATCTCTGAACAGCAGTGTTGTTGCCTAGCTGAGGCTGGTATAACACAAGATTAATACAGTATGTGTTGGTAAAGCTGATTTTAAATTTAAAATAACCATCAGTGTTCCCCTTTTAGTCACTTACTAGTCACTGTTTATACTGATCTGTATTCCTTTTTTTTCCCCACTCAGATGTTGCAAGAGCAATTGAGTTACTGGAGAAACTTCAAGAATCTGGAGAAGTACCAGTACACAAGCTACAATCCCTAAAGAAGGTGCTGCAGAGTGAGTTTTGTACAGCTATCAGAGAGGTATGAAATTGAGATTTTTAGTTATTTCTCAGAATAACATCCCTCTCCTGAAAAGAAAAGTATATTTGCCTTTCAGTGCTGGAGAAGCAGGAGTACCGTGTATAAAGGATGATGGATGTGAGAGGTGTCTGTAGCTGCCTGCTACCATACAGAATGCTGAAGTTACTGAAAAGCAGACACAGAACAGTTGTGTCAGCAAGGCATCAAGCCTGAGGCAATTAGCCTTGCTAAGGAGAAAGTGTGATTAATTAGTACTTTAGTATTCTGCTCATGCTGTTTCAGGGTCTGCGCTAACCTGTACAGCACTGTGCTGGGATATGGGGACATGCCAAGTTAGGTCAGTGCAAGCTTAAATGCCTCTCCTTTGAGCTGTGTGTGATAGGGATGTGCTGATAAAATCAGAATGCTGTGAGAGACAAACGGTGCAAGTACTGAAGTTAACTGAAGCCAACAGGAATCTTGCTGTTGAAGTCAGTGGTCGGGTCCCAGTGGGCCTTGCTCCACGTGTCAGAAATCCTTGTCAGATTGCTAAGAACTGTGATCATTACCCTGCCAGCCATGGTCAGGGACCTTCCTAAGCTCTGCCCAACAGTAGATAAATGATGATTGTTTTCTTCTAGTCAAGCTAGAGAAGAAACTTCCTACATGCATACAAGCAGTATCTTTAAAGCAGTTAAATTACAAATACTTCTGTTAGAAGTTTCTTAGACAGAAACCGTGAGTTAATACATTGTGTCAGACTTCTTACCTACTAAACTGAGTTCTGTTAGCCTGCCAGACAGAAGCAGCTCTAAATGCCCTAATGAAGGCAACATCTTTTCAGCAGAAAATCTGTCAGAACTTCAGTTTCAGTTTATCTGTCTACTGCCTGGAACTAATCCTTCCTCACTGAAATCAATGGGGAATCTAATGTTCCCTCGACGGTAGCAGGATTGAACTCCTGATAACTAGGCAACAGCAGCGCATTGATTGAGTGGACTGCTGGGTGTCTGGAAGGAAGAAAGAGAGGAACAGACATTAGTTTAATAAGGAAAATGCAACACACTCTTTGTTTTATGGAATATATTCTTCAATGCGAGAAACAGAGAGAGGTTTCCACTTAATTAAATGGCAGTTTTCAAGGTTTTTTAAAGGGAATAGTGTTCCATGACAATAAATAATGGCACTATGTACCATGAAAAGCTGATACTCTGACTAGTCCTTTCATTTAACCAACTAAATGCTTCTTTAATTGACCACAGAACATTGAAAAGTTGTGGGGTTGGTTGTTGTTTTTTTTCAGACAGCAGAGCCTGGTACTCCAAATGTTAAAGGCAACTTTCAGTCTTTGCAGCATCATCAGTGAATTCTTACCAAATTTATATTCATCTCTGGAAAACAGTCTCAGCAGAAGCAAACACAAAGCTTGTTGAAACAGGTACAGAGCCTCGGAAGTAGGAAAATGGCTTAGACAAATGCACTCTCAGTTCAGTGAACTGAAAGCAGATTTTGACAAAATCATCTCAGTGGCACAAAAGGTCTTTATAGAGTGTTGTGTAAAGACAACCTGCACATGACAGACTATCTAATTACTGTTAGATTCTTACAACCAAATAATAGTCATTCTAAGAAGCCTGGAGCTAGTTGTTACACAATTGAGTGACGATGAATGAGCAGTTAGATCAGTTCTACCAACTTCATAAACAAAAACATTTATTTTGTTTTACATATTTAATATATAATATTATATTTTTTATATATTTTATATAATTTAATATATAATATTTTTTTCCACCAGTTGAAGAGTTGTTGGAAAACTGCACAAAATAATTTCTTCCGTTTTTTAAAAACACTAGTAAGACAAGCATGGAATATTTTGGCCATGTTACATTGTTAGACATCTCCAAGCACTGCAGCAAGGGCTTGGAGGATATCTGAGCTGGGTCTTGCCATTAATCAGGGATGCCCTTCTTTCATGTCCTTCATGTACACTGGAGTTTATGAAAGACTGATAGCTACTTTATTGAACAGCACAGTCTTTTCAGAGCGTATTTGAGCTTGAGATAGCTGAGGTTAGACAGAAATCTCCTTGCAAATGCTCCCTCCCATTGTTTATCTTCTCTTATCCTGAGTGCAAGACATGAGAGTGTGGTGACTAGCTTTTAATTCCCTCTATTAGCACCTACATAGACTAGAGGAGAAAAGTTGTTGACCTTACAAGAGAAGGCATGACAGTCAGTTGGAAGTAATGAGAAAAGTGGGAGTTGTTTGGAACACAGGATCCTTCCTGGAGAACGCAGTGAATCAGACTGGGTGTGAGCAGTAGGTAGGAGTAATCGAAATGGGATGAGGAGCAGTGGCAGGCTTTGTATTAGTATGCAAATTCTAGAAGAGGCTGCTTATTATATATATGCAGAGGTTCAGATCTGCAGTGTAGTGTGTTCATTGTATAATGCAAGATCTGCACCTAACTTAACTTTCATCAAAAAATCTAGTAAAAGAGGTTAAGGCTGACTCCTGTAGTCCTATAAACTCCATAATGGAGGAGCTTTGGAAAATAAACATTTTATTTTCCAGTCTAAGAAATTATGGACACTTAACTATCCAGTGAGTTTGATTGTTAAATTATGTCCCAGAGAAACTCAGTATTGGGCTGAATGCAGGTGAAAGCATCAAAGATAAGATGTAGTCCACAGAGTATTGATTGAATGTGACTTGTCCCTTCCACAAGTAGGAATTCTTTAACTACAGAAGCAGGAGGTCACTTTTATGATCAATTAGCCTTTAAAAGTATGAGATATTTTATTAGATTACATACATTCCAATCTAATGTGTAGGAATCTATTAAATGGCTGTAATGAATTGTATTTATGGGAACTTATTTAGTCAATCAACCCACCAGTTCAAATCCCCAAACTAATATCCCATAGAAATAAAATCTTTTTAAAGTGACTGAGAGAATGAAATTTAAATAGAAGTACTTTGGCATTTTTCTAGGATGCTATGTCAGGAAACAGTGATTAATGGTTCTCACTTAGCTAAATATAAGTACCACCAACTGAAATATTCTGTCTGGCACTAGGCAAGAATACGTATTAGCTCTGAAAATAATGGAAATAATTGAAGTATGTAATGGCCTCAGTATTTTCTTTTCACCTGAACACCCCTAGACCAAAAAACAAGTTAATTGAAGTCTGAACACATTAAAATTGAGTTTTGAAAAAAAAAAAAAATTAATTGTATTTCAGAATTACTCGTTTCAAAAGCTTCCTGGCTACATGAAGATTAATTAGCCTTCTATAGCCTTGTCACCTGGCAAAAGGTGCATGAATCTTGTCCATTATACCATTAAGTCCTTTACCCTTCTGTGTGTTTTTGCTGTTTATTAAAAGCTGTTGCTATGTTATAGTCTTCTGATTCCAGGGGGGTTACTGGAATAGATGAAGGGCAAGGCTGTGAAAGTGAATGCATAATTGAACTACTGAGAAGGTATATTCACGTGCAGCATAAAACTAGGCAACCTGAATTAATAAAGTGACTTTAATTGTTGTTAGTCAGGAAAAAGGAAGTTATGAAAACTGTAAGGTAAGGTGAACTTCCTGTCTGGCAAGAAACCTTAAAGAGCTGTAGACACAGAAGATAGAATAAACAGTTGAGCAAAACACAGTGTATCATCAACAAGAAAATGTGGCATACCTTAGCAGATTATGGGAATTTCATTTACTGTTAACATCTGGTAATAGGTACTGAAGTGCCAGGAGAGTAACGATACAGCTTGATAAACCTATGCATCTCCTGATGAGCGGTTTTCCTTCAGGTTGATTCTCAAGTTTCTATTTCTGTCTGTTAAATATGTAAAATTCAAGTATATCTCACTTTCTTCCCAGCCTTCCTTTGCTACTGCATTTTCCCTTTCAAAATTAAATCTAATGTTTTTCTGTATGGATATTATTTAAAAGAAAATCTGACTGGTAAATACATATGGTGAAACATTTATAAATACCAAAAGTAATCAGATCAGAAAGTCTTTATAAAAATGGTGTGGCAGCCAGACACACAAAAATAACCATTATTTCATTCTGTTATCTTATGACTCCCACCAAAATATCAGGTCATTGCAGAAGAGCACTTTTGCAGGACTGGGTCACTGACACAAGGAGGAGCAGTCAACACAAAAAACTCTACTGTTGTGTGTTTTGTATTAAATTAGTCTGTGGAACAGCATGTTGTCTTTGCAGAAAGTTCAGTTTCTACTTCAGTAGTTTAAAACTTTTAAACTTACTATAAAATTATCTTGTGGACAAGATCATCCTGGACATTTAAAGACCACTAGTGACTTACAGGCAAAAAAATGGCAGTGGCAGAACATTGACCCATTTCTGATGAGGTCTGGATGCCCCCCAGTTACTTTAGAGATACATTTGATTATGTTCTATAATAAAAACATAGTTTCACTATATGCTAGTTAGGATAGTTCTACAAACCTAGTTGGTATATTGGAATGATTTCCTTTAATTAATAATTTTCATTGTCGTGCCTTAGCAATCTGAATGCCTGGAATCCCAGTGCTGCTGATATGCAATGTGTTATTCGGTCATTTCCTCAAGCTGCCTACCTGCGCTTTTTCTTTTTAACCTGATATATGTCTTTGCAAATATTAGGGAACCAGAAGAAGGCCACTGGCTGGTGAAAGCTGAGTCTGGTGATACTGTGCACATTACTTTACTGTGATGCAGTGTGTGACAGCAGGAGGCTGGCTGGAACCCTTAGCTGTTCACTTCAGATATCCCAGTATGGTCGTGTACTCCATTTTAAAGGGCTGTACTAAATACAACAATCTGGATATTAGCTGGACTCAGGTGAAACTTCTCATTAATTCTTTTATTAAAATCATTCATTTAGGATTTTAATGTAGGAGTCATTTAAAGTCCTGGTTTCGTTGTGTTTTAAGAATCTCAAGATTTGTTTGTTTCGTTTGCAATATAATGCTGTTCCTCCACCTTCCAGACCTAGCCCCTGAAAGCAGAGTTCCACTGTTTTCTGCCTGATGAATCCCATTCCCTGTAACAATAGAAGTTCACCAGGCCAAACTCTCTTGATTGGCACCAAGGGCAGCCACAAGGTTCAAATCCTGCCCTGCATTACTCTTTCTTTTCACTGGGAGCTGAATATTTGTTACAGGATGAGAAATACAATTCCAGCCAGTCTCTCATCTCCACAGGGCAAGCCCAGCTTTTGAAGTTTTTAAATTATAAGATGCAACTTTGGAAAAAAAAATATATTATGTATCGAGAAGACTTACTGCTCTAATTCACAGCACAGAGCTGTGATTAAGGCTCAGTAGGAAGCCTGACATCTAAAGTCATCTAAAGCCCCTACTGTCACATTTACCCATGCAAATGGAGGTGTTGGTCAGGATTAAGCAAAAGTGGTATGTTGGACTTCCTAATAAGGCAATTAGTAAACTAAAGGGCAATAGGACAACTCATATGAGTAAAGCGAGCGAGATTTATCAGCTCATATTTGTAATTCAGGTCATAAAAGCAGTATGGTTATATTAGCATGATGTCCCATTAGACTGACTGGGAAGCAAAGTTCTCCTTAGGCTAATCTGATACCTTGTTAGACCTTGTTCTAGTATTCCAGGTAGTTTACTCAGAATTACTGCACCATTAATTTAGCAGTAGCACTCATGCAGTAGCAAATATGAAATTGTGCAAATTGACCAAATTCAGTCAGATTTTCACATGCTTATGCATGGATTGATTTGTACCTTTTAATTAAAATTTGCATTCCTGGATGCTAATTGTAAAGTTTCAGCATTTTATCTTTTTTTAGATACTGGGGTGGATTATGATGTCAGCTGAACCAGTCCAGCTTACCTGAATTCTGGGGCTGTGTAGCATTTGCAAGAATCTTTTACTGTACCTTTCCATCCCTTTTCCATTACCAGTGTCCCAGCAATGAAAAGCGACATAAAATAATGATAAAAATTTCCACTAAGTGAGTACCTCCATCACTGTTTGGAAAGGGCATTACTTAGCTTCATTCAAAGGTGACAGTATGGCAAAGTAATGTTTTCATGTTTTACAGAGTTTTACTTTCCCTCTCCTGGTTACAAGTACTGTATCTATAATGATGAGTTGAGAGAAGGATTTGTAACGTATGTAAATTAGGGCAGAAAAAAAATCATATTTCAAAAGATGGGCTGCCTGCTTTTTGTCTTGCCACCATGCTGTATTAGGCATTTGGAGAGTTCAGCAAAAAGCTTAAGTTAGTAGTAAACACGGAAAATTTTTTTTTAAATTACCCTACTGTGTTCAAATATGTGCTATTTTTTAGAGTGAACGTAACCAGAAATTATGCAAATTTTGAAATACAATGAAGTTTCATTTGCCACTTTACCATAAATGATGGAAGCATTACTCTGTTGCTTGCAAGCCCTGGATGGCATGAATGAGAACTTTTGGAATGATTACCTTGTCACTCAGCAGATGGCCTTCATTAATGGCAATTATATGAATTTACTAAGCTGCCCAAGCATTATCTGAGAGAAGGCATTGTTAAGCCTCTGTGCAATTACTAAGTCCCTACAACTTCCATGACTTCACTGCAGGAGATTTAAAACAGCTGCTGTTGTCACTTTTTTTTAGCTGCCTAAAGCTAAATACATTGATTTCACAGATGTAGTACCCCAGAGTCTGGGGCCAGACTGTATCACTGGTCTTTAATCAGTGCTTTCTCCCATTGTTTTTGATTAAAGATCAATTTTCAGAGTCAGCTGATGGCTATATATCTACTCATATTTGTGCTCTGCTTGCACAGTTGTGCCTTTCACAAAAGATAAATATTTTAGTGCTGCAAGAGTCCTGCAATGTATAGAATCAAAGCAATGACATCTCTTGTTCATGTTCCAGTTTATCTGGATTGCTGTACCATATTTACTAAAACTCTCTGGTGAGTGGTGCTCAGGTGATGTTCTTAGTTCTGCGCATGGCTGCAGTTGCGTGTGTTGCAGAAGGTGACTCCAGTGGAACATGGGTGATGCATCTCAGCATCTTTTTTGTTTTCCTCCCATTATAATTTTAGTTTATTGTTGCAGTATCATATTTGATTACATAAAACTCTTAAGAGTAAACAGAATAGCCTCTGCTATTCATCTGCTATTCATCTCAAACCTGCTTCTTCCTCTTGAGAGAAATCAGCAGCAAGGTGAACTACTGAGGAATGTTTATGCTGACAGGTTGTTGGAAGCCACTGCACCACTGTTTCTGCCTTGATGGAGCCTCAGTACCGCCCTGCTTCTGCTTAACTGATGCCACTGATGAGACTCCTGAGAAACACTGCTCAGGAGTTTTTAATTGTGCCTTCAGAAAAGAAAAGAAATTGTAAAACTGTTTTAAAACTCCATTTTAGCTACATTTTTTGTTGGTATTTAAAACAAGAAACATCAGCAGTTTCCTTCCTTCTCCCTGCCTTCTCAGCTCAATAGGAACACTTGAGATGAACTTGCATGACAGGCTCAGGTTATGTCGTGTTTCATCCAGGTGCTGCCAAAGGTTTTGACAATTCTGTTAATGTTTGGAAAATGGCTCTTGCCTATGGCAGCCCCAACAGCATATATACAGGCTTACTGATAAAGTGGAGGAAATTAGTGTTTTTTAATGCTTGGCATATTTTTGAACTCAAAAGTAACTGGCAGTGAGGTCTAAGAGAGAGTTTTAAATTATGAGCTATGAATTCCAAGTGGTCTTACGGGAATTAACTAATCACACATGTTGCTATTTATTTTGATCCCAGTATATTGCAGTAGAAGTAGCAAACAAGACTTTCAGGACAGTATTTTGCTGAAGTTCAGTGACTGCAAAGCATACAATTTCTGAGACACCTATAATGTCTCCAAAGACACCAGATCACAGTTGCCATTGACTTACAGCAGAGTATAGAACAGTGTATAAGGGAGATGAAATAAACTAAATGACCCAGTCATATTTTTATTGCCTCTCATATAAGCAATTTTTATTTGCAAATAAAAGTCTATTTTTCATTATTCTTAAGAGGGTGACAAGCAACTTCCTATTCACTTTACAGTGTCAGAATGATGTTTCCAGACAGAATCGACATTGGAGGGAAGAAGAGGGCACACAGAGGTCTTGTGTGTCCTAACAGCAACACCAGGAGTGTTTCAACTGACTCATCCAATATGTGCAGAGGATGTGACAGCATGCATTTCCTGGTACATCTGCTATGTTCTTCTGCTCGTGCAGAAGGAAGGAAGGAGATTCTGGCCCCAGCCTGTAACCCCTGTTGGGTTGTTTCTTGGACAGGCGCAGCCTCATATGGCAAGAACTCAGGGACCAAAACTTGGTTCAGCTTTCAGACAGCAACACACATACTGTCAGAGCAGAGTGAGCACCACCCTTTCCCACATAAAAAATGAAGAAATGCTGGAGCAAGTAATATTTTGGCATTTTAACTGGAGCCTCCATAAAGTATTCCACCCTAAATTACAATATTATACCCTTACGGTGATTATACTTCATTTATTTTTAACAATGTTTCAGGCCTGTGCTGTTTTTTCCTACTGCCTAAGGACAGCTTAATAATGCATGAAGATTCAGATAGGTTTTTTCACTTTGGTAAAACTGACCTAGTTTCCTCCATAACCCCCACCCCCCAAAGAAGGAAACTCTTAAATAAAATATCCTCTATGAAAATGTAAAAGCCAACATTCATAATATTTCTTCCACACGTTCTGAAATTAAAACTGTCTCATCTCCTCAGGTTGTTAAACGAGCCTGAGTTTCATTTACAGGTTTGAGGTTTTTCATGGGTTAGCATCCCTACTGCATGTGGCAACATCTGTGCAGTGTTACTTCATGGAAAGGGATTGTTATGACAATTGTGAAAATGATACAGATGTTTGATTTTGAAAATAGACACCAACAGTTTTCCTGATGCAAACATGTAACTGCTCACAGGCTAATGAAAGCTTATAATGTAAAAATATTCAGAATGCCAGCAACCTTGAATGACCACATTCTGTCAGATATAAATAGCTCATTAATACAGACTACTTGTCACAAAGCAGCTTTTTCTACAAGTTGTCCAAATTCAGTAGCTGCAGGAAATAACTTATGTAATACGGGCTTTTTGGTACTTCCAGTAAGCCCTATAATATATCACATGCCTTCCTCTCAAAGGTACTTTTCAACCATTTCAACCTCACTGTACTCACAGGCATCCATCAAGTTGTCCTTTTGATATTGACAAAAGAAGACCTTTTGTCAGCTTGCTCTCAGGGACAGAATGAAGATGATGTACAGTATGCTTTTGGTTGTGTTTGACTTGTTTTCCTTCTTTTACGTCCTCATCTGCTCAGGTGTCATCTTAAATGGATGATCAGATTGGTTTGTGGGTTATTTTCTAGAAAAGCAAATAATGTTTGAAATCTCGACAAACCTATCATAAAGGGCATATATATCCAAAATGAGACAAAGACCTACAAATACTTCCAATGGAGAAGAAGGAAAGATTACCAAAAGAGATTAAAAAGACCCAATTACATCCAACAGTTATAACTTGAAATTGGACAAATTTAGCTTACAAATTTACTTTAGAAATAATCCATTTTTAATGAAAATGCTGTTAACCAGTTGACCAATTTCCTAAACAAGCTGGGGGCTTGAAATTCACAGACCTTTCTAAAAACTTTGTAGTTCAAGCAAAAATTATGATTGGTGTAGAAATTACCAGATGAGATTCCATGGTTGATGGTGTACAAGAGATTAAAGGTGACCAGAGTCCCTCCTGATCTTTGTAGCATTTAAAACATCCTTGCCCACTGATGTGGTAGAAGTATGATCTGAATTGAGTGCTGAAGTACAGCTCTGGAGGGATCTGTCCAGGCATACAAATTAATGCATTCCCCTCCACAGACATAAATGTATTGGATTAAGAATGGAAAATACAGGCAAGAGGTTGTGGGGAAGGAAAAAATGCCAAACAGAATGTGAAGATGTAAAAATGATGAAAACAGAGGGGGAAAAAAGACAGCTGGTTCGTGCTGCAGGTGGAAGTTTACCCTCAGAAACAAGGCATTCACAGGCACCGCAGTGGAGGTTAGCAGCTCTCCAGTGCACCTTTGCACTGTAACTTCTCCCTATCATGAGGAGGCATCCTCCTGCCCCAAGGACTTGTGCACGCACACCAAATGAGATGATATGTGGGTCTATAGAGTCTCACTTCTTATGTCAGAAGGAGGCTGAAGGTCTAAGAATCAGCTGCAGATTTTGGGAAGAGGGGAGGAGAGAGGCCAGAAGCTATGCTGCATAAAGCACACACACACAGACATGAGCTCTTCTCACCATGGTAAAAGGCTGATTGAGATATTCCTTTCCACTTGACATCTTAGAAGGGAGAAATATTTACTTCATCCTTTCCAACATATGAAGGCAATTAGGAAGACAGGGATTCAGCGTAGTTGATGGCACAAGCATCATACTGAGTTGTAAGTAAATAACAATTTCTCTTTTATAGCTTAGCCTCAGTTCTGCAAGGATGCACACATGTATACTGTTCCATTGACATGACTACATAAATGCAATGAAACCAATTATGTCTTCCTTGCACTGGTTATTCTCACGCTAACTCTCCCCTCTGTACGGTCTGTCAGACTCCTGTCTTCCCTTCCTTGAAAGACTTCTTCCAAAAATAGATACACAATTCTCTTCTACATTGAAGCAATAAAAAATATGGCAGACAAACTAAAGAAACAAAACGTGGATGATGCCAATGTATGTGTTAAACATCGCTTATCAATCCCTGTGCAGGTTGTTTCTTCATTCCACACTTTAACCTGCTTACCTATGGCACTTACTTAGGTTGTGACTTCTTGAAGGAAGAGTTTTATGTCTTTTTATATATTACCATACTGCAGGCACTGTGGAAACACAGCTGATTACTACTTCTTACGTATGTTATCTCATGTGCTAAGAAACCCCCAACATTTTCAGAAAGGTTACTTCCTCACTTACAAATCTCAGAGAAATGTATCTATCTGGGCCTGCTACTTCACAGGTCTGAATTGCAATGTACTCTGTCTTGTGTTTTGTTTGTGGGGTTTTTTGAACACTTGTTGGTTGCTGTAAAATTATTTCTGCCTCATGCCTCTTCCCTTCTGATGTTCAGACCAAGTTGTCCTGAAGTCAATTGAGCATCATTATTGTAGGTACAGTTGCACCTAGAATTACATAGTATTTAATCAGGGGAGGAGGCATTGAATACATCTTACAGAAGTTAATGGAACAAAATCTGTTTAATTAAATTGTAACTTCGAGAGTTGAGCAGAAAAGATGCTGCATCATTCCAGTTGTAAACAGAATGCTGCTTCTAGCCACCTTTATAAAACAGGCTGCTAAGTGCACTGTTATTCCTGGACCTCCTCCTAGAGCTTCGCATTGACTTAAATAGGCCATCCCAGTACATGCTGCTTTGTTACGAGTCCATATGGAGTAATTTTTGTTAAGAAGCTAGCTCCTAAAGTACCTGTAAGGCAGTCCCTCTTCCCGTGCTTCAGTAATGCTAAACCAGCTGCTTTGCCTCCCAGCTGAATGCGTGGGGGTGAGGACTATCGTCATAATAATACCTGCTGCATCTGACTCACTACAGCTCCTGCTGGGAGAAGTAATAAAATGTACATTCCTCTGTGCCAGCAAGAGCTGCCACAGTATAAGGATTCACTTCCATGTTTGGATTTTCTAGTTGTAATTTTCCTCCCTCACTCTTTTTGTATTTTTTGGGTATTGTGGGAGAATAACTTCAGACTATGGTGTCTGAGGAGCTACCTGCAGAAGCTGAAAAAGTCTGAGATCTATATTTGTGCTTTCAGGAGTATTTCTTGATTGGAGTGTTGTATTCTCTGCACCACAGGAAAGAGAAAACAAAGGCAAGTACATCTAGCTCCACAGCACAAATGAGAGCTGTGTGAACAAACCCCTGTCTGCAGCATGCTTTTACCCGATGAGCGTTCAGTGTACAGACACTGACAATCTTGGCAGAAAGCGCTGTGGGGGAAAATTATCTGAAACATTACCATTTACCTTACAGCTGCAGCTTTGCATCTTGAAACATTGACGTTTCACCTGTAATTTAATCTCTATTATTAATGAATTGTGGAAACTCTTTTCCCTAGGCACTAGACCATCAGACTGTGTATGGAGTCTGTCAGCAAATAATATTACTGAACATCCATGTAATCTTTAGACACTCTGAAAAGAAATAGCTGTACATACAAAAATAGATATGCACCTCTTTTTCAAATTAGTAACCTATAGTAACCAACTAGATACTGTCCTGGGCAACCAGCTCTAGGTGGCCCTGCTTGAGCAAGGTGGTTGGACGAGATGACCTCCAGTGGTCCATTCCAACCTCAACCAGTCTGTGATTCTGTGATATGTTAATTGTCTTTCTTCAACTCATTCGTATTACACAATGATGTCTTTCAAAATGATTCATCTGTCATGGTCAACAAAGGTCACTGTTTTAAAAGATTTCCTTAGTAAATATCCTAAAGGAGCTTTTCAAATACTTGTAATTAAACTCTGCACCTTTGTCATCTTCTGTACTGAGTGACATTTTGTCCAAATAAGGAAATCTACAGAAGATCTTAGAAGGACATCTTAAGGATGGCATTGTTAGATTAAGGAGAATTGCTGTATGTTAAAAATGTAATCAGATGTACAGATAATAGTAGGCACTGAAAGGAAAGATTTTATAAAACCGTTTCAATTACTTGCCATGTACAATGGATTGAACAAGAAGCTATATTCCACTCCAGGAGGATTTAAATGCCACCTTATTTACTTTGAGAACAAAGAGATTTTCAGTTTATCTGTTCTGTGTACATACAAGAGGCAGCAGAATGGATTCGTTGTGCACAAATCACGGCTAAGGTGGTGCTGAGAACAGTGTAGATAAAGGGGTTAGTGTGGCTACAGGCAAACAATGATTGTTTATGGACTTCAGTGTGTTTTTTGTGCATTGCTAGAATGAGCAATGATTAGATCTGAACCCTACAACGAGTTTAAGGGGCTTGGTGGAACAGGTACAGTTAATCTGTGTTTGGTTGTTAAACTCTCTTAATAATAAGAGAGTTATGTAGGTGTATGTTTTATCCTTCTTGAACTCAAATTACATTAAACATTATGTAACAGTCAAATAGGAGAATTAGATTTACAAATGCCTCAAGCAGATATTCAAGTCTGGTCACATCCGTTGCTTATAGAGAGTGAGATTTGACATGCAAGACTTCTTTTCCTAAGAACTGTGCTATAGATATTATGATCACCGGTAACTCTTCACAGAACACCGTTTTAAATCTGTTATCATTGAGAATTTACAAATGAAGCCAAGGATTATATGACATTATTGATCATATTTTATTTTTCACAAGTTTTTGAGTCAGTTGATTCTTTTTTAACATATTGCAAGGTCTTGCACTTGGGCCACAACAACCCCATGCAACACTGCAGACTTGGGGAAGAGTGGCTGGAAAGCTGCCTGGCAGAAAAGGACCTGGGGGTGTCAGTTGACAGCCGGCTGAACACAAGCCGGCAGTGTGCCCAGGTGGCCAAGAAAGCCGACGGCATCCTGGCTTGTATCAGGAATAGTGTGGCCAGCAGGACTAGGGAAGTGATCGTGCCCCTGTACTCAGCACTGGTGAGGCCGCACCTCGAATACTAGTGGGCCCCTCACTACAAGAGAGACATTGAGGTGCTGGAGCGTGTCCAGAGAAGGGCAACGAAGCTGGTGAAGGGTCTAGAGCACAAGTCCTATGAGGAGCAGCTGAGGGAACTGGGGTTGTTTAGCCTGGAGAAAAGGAGGCTGAGGGTAGATCTTATTGCTCTCTACAACTACCTGAAAGGAGGTTGTAGTGAGGTGGGGGTCAGTCTCTTCTCCCAGGTAACAAGTGATAGGACAAGAGGAAATGGCCTCAAGTTGCGCCAGGGGAGGTTTAGACTGGATATTAGGAAATTTTACTTCACTGAAAGGGTTATCAAGCATTGGAACAGCTGCCCAGGGAAGTGGCTGAGTCGTCATCCCTGGAAGTATTTAAAAGACGTGTAGACATGGTGCTTAGGGACATGGTTTAGTGGTGGTCTTGGAAGTGTGAGGTTTACGGTTGGACTTGATGATCTTAAAGGTCTTTTCCAACCTATATGTTTTTGTGATTCTGTGAAATACTAGTTTAATCACACACTAGTGAGTTTGTTCTTTCACCAGTATACAAATTAGTTACCAGGACATTGGATATTATGAAGCCTACCAGCTAGGTACTGGTAGGATGCAGATGATATGGAGTTATATGACATCAAACCTAGCAAATAATCACATGAATGTATCATTATCAGCTCTTCTTTGTGATATTCTACCTTAGTAACGAATATTTTAAAGAACTTCTTAGTAACTGTTCCTATATCTGAACTATTGTGACCTGTTTTCAAAACAATTTAATGTCATAATAGTTCAATAATCAAATACATGCTTTTAGACATTATAGGCAGCCACAGCATTTATAGCTGTGCAAGTAAAACCGATATGTACAATCTGCTCTCATGCTTTAAGATGAAGGGGAACCTGCAGATATCAAGAAAATACAGCATTATCAATGGTTCAATACAGCATGGGTTCTGAAGTAACAAGTATGTAATGATTCATTACAGCAATTACACAGTATTCTTATATAATGTAGTAGTTGTTCTTATATAAGAGTATGTCCTACAACATAATACAATAAGCATTGAACTGATCTGTGCAGGATAATGCTGAGTATGTAGACTCAACCCATTTTTATGATGGCAGCATTCAGTACAAAGATAGAACAAACCAAAGATCCTTTACGGGCTATAAAAGAGCTTTCTTCTTCCATATCTTTAAAATTAAGGGCAAAATCCTGGCCTCTACTGAGGTAAATGTCAGTTTTACCTATGGAAGCAACACTTCATTTCAAATGGAGGAAGCAGGAAGCTTTTCAGCGTGCTCCCCTTGTCTCAGTTTTCTTCACTGGCCCAAGTTTTTCTGAATTAAGTCCTAGAATGACTTACGTGCTGACAATAGTCAGGACAAATAATCTTTCTGCTGTACTTTGAAAGTGTTTAGCATATTTTAGATCTCTAAAATGGGTTGCATTTATTACCTCCTTTCCTTTTTTGCCTTTCCCTTGTGTATGATATCCCTTAAAAGAGGTTTGTGGATCAGTCATCCTAAACATTTTACTACTCAGGAGTGTTTGATTACCACTATGTCTGTCCACTGAGATCAGAAGTGAGACACACATCTTAATTCCATTTAGGTGTTTGTAGCAATATGTTCATGAGTGTGTAAGTTTTATAATAACAGGCTCAGTGGGGAGAGATACATCATTATGATACTGCATAACAAGTCATCAGGACAGGGGGATGGGGAAGTTTTACCTATCAATGAGACAAACCGTTGTTCATAGGTCAACAAATTACAGGATCTGACACCTTCTCTGCCAAAATAATATTTACATTACCAAAGAGGGGAGTTTTGGCACTCCTGCTAAAGTATCACCAAATCAGTGAAAGGTAAATATATTTTGGAAAGCACTATTGAATCTGCACTCCTCAAGGACCCTAAGAAAGAGATTGCTGTAAAAGCTAACATACCTTACCAGCAAAGGTTCTCTCTGAGGAATGCAGCCTGAGACACACAGCACATGAAAAGACAAAATTCCTGATGAAGTAGGTCAAGAAAATGCCCAGAGTGAATCAGTGGCATATAGGAACGTTTTTTTAGGTTTGGTGGGTTTATAAGAAAATTAAATAAAATGTTTTGTTTGTTTGAATTCACCTTTGTCTTTGAAAAAAAAATTCCATGTTATATATAAATATTTTTATTTTTTAAGTTTGCGTTCAAAATAACTGGCTAGTATCAAGGCATTTTTTGATATTTTTCATCTAAGAGTGTGACAAATCTAGAGAATAAAGGCAGTGTGAGAGCGCCTTTTCCTTTCTCCTTACTGAAGATGTTTAAAAGGGAGAGTTAAGGACCAGAGAAAGTGGGCCAAGAGTGTATACCAGAAAAAAACAACAGACAGAAAGTTGTACATATTGGCAACGTTGATTTTATACCATTTATGTGAATGTACAATTCCTTTCTAAAGGATAATCTTATCCATTGTCCATGTCTGTCCTACCAGACTGACAGCCCTTTTCGCCATTCCTAGCTATGGTTGACAGAAACCAGTACTGTGATCTTTCTCCAAAATTTAATTTTCACTTCCATTCTTCAGCATCTGTATGCTAAGCAACCTACATATTTTTTTAACATCGGCGTCCTAAATCTTGAGTTCATAGGAAAGTTCAGAGAACAAAGAAGCCATTGTTGGAGGCTAAGACATCGCTCAAATCAGTTCACATCATTTGCATTCAAATCAGTTGCCTGGAGACACCAATTTTTGATAACATAGAACCTAACTGTCCTGGTTTGGGGAAATGACGTGCTAGAGATGGGAAGGGAATCATGTTGCGAGATGTATCGTTAAGTTTGCAAAGTGTCATGAGAAACAGAGATTGATGTTCTCTGTAAACCTAAGCATGCACAAGTTTAGCAGACACTTGACTACGTGATTGCATGAATACAGCATAAATGAAACATAGTCTTATGAGGGAAAGGGACTGTCCTCTCTGGGTTAATATAAAGTCCTTGTTTTGCTTCTATAATTAATTTCATTTTATTTTCATGAACATTTTAGGTGTATCAATACATGCATGAAACCATAACTGTTAATGGCTGCCCCGAATTCCGAGCCAGGGCCACTGCAAAGGTAGGATACGTGCAACTGTTTAAATATGTGTTACCGAAGTGACCTAGTAATTGACTGTGCGCGTGTGTGTTTCAGGTATTCGTGTGTACACTGTAAGAAAATTTAGACATCAGTGGCAGCCCAGAGTCTAGAACCAGTGCTACTTCCCAGGTAACAATCATAATGGAAAATTTCAACCTTTATGCTGCTTCTGTAGCTTAAGAAAAGAGAATGATTTTATGGAATTTGATGCTTTTTGAAAAGTTGCTTTGCAAAAGCAAATCTACTGGTTCATTCTGTAGAAGTCTGCCTGCAACAACCAATATTTTAACGGACTATTTTCCCATGCAGCTCATCCAGAGAGGACACAATGATTTGGGAGATAGAAACTAAACAGTCAAAATTCCACTTTTAACTAATGGGAGCTGTAGGTACTGAGCAAGCGGTAAGGAGGAACAGTGACAAAAATGGCCTGATCAAGAGACTCCACAGCCAAATGCAAGCCCATTTTTTCTGATGCATTACCTGTTTTAATAAAATATATTGTCTCTTTGTCCATGTGGACCTGCCTTTCTCATATGGTTAGACCATGACAGCTACATTAATGGTACTACTAAAATAATAATTTTCTCAGGGAATTCACACAACCATGAAAGAACCCATTCTATGTGCCAGTATGAAATATGCTCTGTATTTTCATAACATGCACGAAGATAGATGCTTCCAAACAGGGAGATCCACCATGGCTTTCTTTTTCCCATTATCATTTTGTACTCAACACTATCTTCTGGGTGGTATAGCAGATACTATACAAAACAGGTAAACCTGCAAAAGCCATAAATCTTTTTTAGAGATATTTCTTTATGGTCCCACTCCTGTGAAGTTAGTGACAAAACTCCCTGAAATCCAAGTGGAACTAAGATCTTACCGTTGTGTATTTATGTTAAGAGATTTTAATCTAAAGCTGTATCAGAAGATGAAGGTTGGGAGTGTGTTACAAAATTATTTCTACAGTATTTTAGAGAAGCAAGCTGTATAGCAGCCAGCAAATAACTTAATATACACTAAATTGCAGTGTATTTTCCTTAATAAATAGAACAGTATTTTCTGTAGGCTGTTCTTCTGATTTTAACCTTCTTCTAATTGAAAGTTAATGGACAATGTAAATTTGTAAGGTTTATGGTTCTATATAGAGGAATGTGCATATGAAATCCCTATTTGTCTACACTGCAGGTAAACATAGAAATTATTGCTATGTTGTATAGTAAATGGGAGAAATCCAATTAGCGTTTGCCATTCTCATTTCTTATTCATATAGAACAGCAGGGTTACAGAGCAATGTTTCAATAGCGCAATATTTCCTGGTTATTTCTGGGCTGTCTGCATTGCATTCTCCTAGCGCATTCATGTCTGACATAAAATGTATGCATGATGACAAGGTCTGCATGTGCAAAAACATGTAACTGAGAATGATCCATTATGTCACGTCATCCACTAGCTTCTGTTAAGCATAAGCAGCATTAGGATGCTCAAAAAACATTAACATAATGCAGAATTGTCCAAGCAGTTTGGACTACAAACACACGTTGAAAAGGATAAAAGATTTTGTTAATGTTTATTTAATGATTTACTAAGATCTATAAGTAGGAAAATACTTGTCGTGAAAAATGAAGTATAAGATGTAATATTTTTCTGGATGTAAGCTTTACAGTTTGTTATGTGGGGGTTTTTTGCTAGAGTAAGATTAACAATCTAGGATTTTTCTAATTGATTTATAAATCCATTGTCTTAAGATTCAATTTTTCAATAAAAGTTTTGATCCAATTATATTATAAAAATACATATTCCTGTTCCAGGAGTTATTTAGTTTGCAAGATTTCATAAAGATTATAAATTAAACTTTTTAAAATAAGAATATCCTTTTAGGATTTTTTTCTGTGCCCAAATAATAAAATAAATAATTCTGTACCTCTGAAAGCAGAGCAGAGAGTTAACAATTCAGTCCAACTTTATTTCAACTAGGAACACAGTAGAGGTCACAGTATCTTATCCCACAGTAATAAATTTTCTGCCTGTGAAAAGATAAAGAAGAAATGCACTAGTGATCATAAATGTTCACCACCATGCAGTCAGGCTTCCCAGTGCCTACTTCTGGCTCTGCTGCTAACTTTCTGTGTTACCTTTGACAAATCACCTAAACTCTCTATTCCTCTGCTTATTCCTTTATTTCAAAAGTATTGGCATGGAACTTAATATTTTTAAAATGCTTTCAGATAATCAGGAAAAGTCAGAGTAAGATACTGAAATGTTTTCACAGGAATTAATTCTTCCTGCAAATGAACAACAGAGTGTATATCAGTGTTCTCCCTACATAGCCAAATCACTCATTTTTTTCTTCCAGGCAACAGTTGCTGCTTTTGCTGCAAGTGAAGGCCATTCACACCCGCGAGTGGTGGAGCTGCCAAAGACTGATGAAGGCCTGGGCTTTAATGTCATGGGAGGAAAGGAACAAAATTCACCTATTTATATTTCTCGCATCATTCCTGGAGGAGTGGCAGAAAGGCACGGAGGGCTCAAACGGGGGGACCAGCTGCTTTCGGTTAATGGAGTGGTATGTGGAAATTTGATAGAGCTTTCATTTTCATCTGGATTTTCATTTTTCACAGCTGTTCTAATACCGTGATTTAAAATGCAGCCGTATGAAACGGAAAGAATTAGCTCTGTGAGAGACCTTCAGTGTGCATTTGTGGTGCAGTGAGGCAAAGCTGCATCGACAACTTTGTGCCACTACAATTTCTGTTGTAATGGAGGGTGCCTGAAGAGCTTCATTTTAAATCCACACCACATGCTTAATTTACAAGGAAGCTATGTCTTTCTTAATTGATAATTCTGCAAATTCCTTTTGCAGTAAAAGCGTAATAACAGGCTTTGTCATTCTTGCACTTTGTAGCCTCCGAGGCACACAGCACTTTCCAAGCACAGTGATGCCTCAGTGGCACTTCTGGAGCCTTGTGACCTTCAGAGCATTTGAACACATAAAATCAAAAGGAGTTTGGTAAGCACACTTGGTGCTGATTTGCAATGGAAGGTACATTCCAGAGTTCTTCCAGTGACATTCATCCATCTGTGATATCTTTGTCAGAGAAATCAGCTGTACAAACACACACAAACAGGGAGCATGTATTTTCAGTAAAAAGGTACTTTTTTTACACAGTCATTTTTCATGTAAGTCAATACTTTAGGGTGGAGTGTTTTGTAGTAGTTTCACTGTGAATGTCAATATGGAGGTAAAAATAAAAGGGCTCTTGGAATAGAGAGGAAAAGTAAGGCTCTGACTACATGATATGGGTCAAATTCTGCCTTTCATTTTGCTTTTTGTTCCCTTTTACAAGGGAATATAAAGTACTGAAAGGGTAAGCATACTCATTCATATAACCCTACACTTCTCTTAATGAAAACATAATCCTTTTTCATGCAAAACCTCCATCTAAACCTCGTATCTAAATACACCAAAGGCACGTAGGAGCGATTCCTGAATCCAGTCATAAATATAAGACTTTCCAACTTAAATTTCCTCTTTGTTGCAAGCCCATAAAGAATGAAAAAAATGCTGTTTTCTACATGCTTTCATGTTGTCATCTGTTTCTCTCAACAATAGCTATTCCCTTTCTCTTGAAACAAAGTTTCAGTGCAAATCTTCAGACAGACTTTTTACCACTGTTTCTATCAACCGTCATGTTCTCAAAAGAGAAATAATAGGTCTGGAAGCTTACTTGCCCCTGTACACAATGAGAAAGAAAAGATATTTAAAAAAAACGAAAACCCACTGAAAAGGTTATTTAGTCGCAGGGAAAAAGAAATCAGCTGAACATTTAATAAGTAAATTGCCTGAACTTCACTGATTGGAAGTAAATCAAGTAATTTTGTTGTTGTTCAGCACTTCTTTCAATAGGTGAATAAAAAGACAGATAAAAAGCATTTATATTCACTAATTAATGGATGGTTCTTGAAAAATCCTTTTACTGTCAACAGCGTCTGGGCAAATACTGGGGAGGAAAGTGGTGAACCTTCAGTTGTCAAGATATATTGAATTTGACTGTTGTCACCTCTATTTCATGATTCTCTGTTCAAAAAATTCCTGAATGTGCTCTAGAATATATATTAAGCTAATGTAGCAAAAAAATACAATATAAAAGTCCCAATTGCATGTAGGCACATGAGAAAGTTGATTCTGAGATGCAACAGAAATATTTTTCCGTTCAGAGTCTAAACAACAGAATTTGAAGTTTGAATTGCAGTTGCATACTTGAAATAATGCCTGAGCAACTGTTCAGACACCAATCTTGGGCTGAATTAAGCCCATACAATATAATTTGTAAAAAGGCAAAAATTATAGAAGTGGTAATTTGTTTGCAGACAGCTTGAGACAGGAGGAAAAAGGTCTAAATTTAACATTGTTTACTGGGACTAGTTCACTCTGTGCTTCTCTCAATTTAGCTGGAGAAAAGCAAATAATATACAGTATGTACAATACAACAGACGGCTCAGCAGTGGAACATGAAATGAAAATGAAATATCTGTAACTTGTTTGTGCTCAGAAGTTGGTGGTTATCCAACTTTATAATTATCAACATAAAATTAGAGCTGTGTGTTCAGAATCCAGATTTGTTATCCCAGCATGACTGGGATGACTGTTCCTTGAGCTGTTTCACCGGATGTTAAAAAAAGTGTTTTCTCGTTATGCTGGGGATTTTGTTACATACTTTTGTCCCACACCCCCTAAAAGAAAGGAAATTGAAAGCAGTAAGCCCTGCAGATGGCTCAGCAAAGGCACTTGCTGGTGGCTGTTCATATCTGGCAAAGTTTCTGCATTTGTCAGATACCTGGTGTGAGTCAGATACAGAAAGGGATACAAAATAGGTTTATAATGGCTAATTTCTCACCCAAGCATTTGCTTACAGATATCTAATAGAAATATTCTTCTCAGTTTCTCAGCTTGTGTGGTAACAATCAGATTCTCTTTTTTGTCTGCAAGAGAGTGGGATTTTTTCTCTTGTATTTTTGACAAGTCTGTGAGCCTGCATACAGTAGTGGTTGGTGTTTCCCCACACCATATCTGCAGTTCTTTCAGCTGTTCTTGTCTCTACCATATTTTGCATCCCTTTTTTTGATGCAATCTGCCAATGCAATAAGGGAAATACAGACGTAAGTATATATAAATAGATGTAATCAAAAATTACTTATTAAATAAAGATATACATTCTGAAACAAATTTGTTAAATCCCATGTTTGGTGGGTGGTTCTAAAGTAACATGAGTGTCGGATCCTTGCAATGTCCCCATCCAGTGTAATCCAGTCAGCAAAATCCTTTGTACAGGCATGACCAATACCAGCAGGAGTCCTTTGCCAGCACAGCCTCAGAGGTTTGCACAGGCGAAAGAATTCAAACAGCAAAACAACTTCCTTTGCTGGTATAAGCTCCTTTCCCTACTCCAAGGGGCTCTGCTATTTAAGTCGTGCAGCTACCGCTATGCAGGTGAAGCATTTGTAATGCCTTGGAAATACGAGTGCAAGCAGCAGTGAAAACGTTAAGAGCAAGTACAGCAATCATACTAATAGCAGCTGAAAACTGTAGTTGTTAAGACCTGAGTTAGGTATGTTTGGAGAGTAGGATTCGTATTTGGCAGCACTATCTTTTACTTTGCCTTTGTTATTTTCCCCTCTTTGGTTATGGTTCAGAGCTTTAGGCTTAATTCTGTATCATTACTATTCAAGTCAATGGGAGTTTTCCATTGACCTGGATAGCAACAAAGTCAAACCCATCGTTTCTAATTAGAAAATACTGGCTGTAAACTGCAAGAACAAGGACAGAGGCAAATGGGAAAGAAAACAGGCAATCATGAATTAAATACAGTTTACTAAGTTGTATGAAGTATTAAAGTACACCATCTTGTTATTCCCCTACAGAACAGATACAATCACAATTGCTTATTGATGTCTGTTAGAACCATCGAACTCTTTGAAAGCAAATGAATATTTTAGCTACTTCATGTAGCTTGGGAGCTTACAATTCTTGTTCATAGCCTTTTCTAAGTTCATACTGTTCCACAGCAAAACTGATCACAACACTGAGTACACTGTCGTTTCCTCTGAATGTCCATGCCACATCATACTGACCACGATTCACAAGCAAAAAATGAAATCTAAAACAATGCCAAATTTTACACAGTTCCTCTTAAGGTGAGAACTGTGTTTACAAAAGCCAGTATCAAAGCCAGTCACAAAGCAATGAGTTATAAAAGATAGCTAGTTACAGTATGTGTTAGTTATGATCGCCTCTTTAACATCGAGCAGTTATGGGGTAGGGAACGTGGGGAAGAGGCTTTAATTTGTATCTGTGACTTGTTCATTAAAGCAATTTCACAAAACACCCTGTGCATCTATAGCTTTTTATTTTAGCTCTCTTTGGAGCATTAGATACATTCACTGTTTCTAATGCAACAACAATTTACTCTTTTTCAAATATTTGTAAGGAAACTTTTTTCTCCAAATTACGTTTGGGTAGCAGTGCTTGTTCAGCAGATTTATCCCAATCACAATTTCTAATAAATCTGGTCATCACAGATCATGAATTTCCTTGAAGATCTTTGAATAGGAGACCCACTGGAGGAATTTCATGAACATACAGTTCAAAACATGAAGTCATTTATTTCAACAATCAAATGTCTATTTACTTCAAGGTTTTCTCTGTTTCTGGTAATCATTTCAGTACCTGAAATGACATTCATTATTTCTCTAAGTTCCATTAATATTTTCAAAGCATCTTAACATTTCTGTAGAAACTCCTCAGTCCAGTCAGTTGATACATGAAATAATTATTTGAATTAATATGTTGAAGGATATTTAACAGGAGAAGAAAGATACATCGCAAAGCAATAAGCTTGAATTGTGTTGTTTGTATTACTTATGTAGAAGTGTATTGTGTCTGCTTTTTGAAACTTTTAAGTCATTATTTCTCACTTGTAGTGTGCCACAGCAGAAGTAATTCTTATTCACTGTTCTTGCATAATGCTACTCAGTCAAATAGGAGAGATGAAAATAGAAAGAATTTTCTTCTGACAGTTGCTATAACGATGCTAAGTTATTCTTTTAGCATGAATTGAACTTCAAATATTTTGAATGCTGCTGCTTCTCTTTGGAGGCCTATGGGTATACTTTCATTTTAAATAGCATGGTATACATGAGAGTTTTAAAACACAGCATGTAGTAAAACTTTGATTTATTTTACGTGGGAAGAAAATGAGTTATTTTTTAAATGGTCTAAAATCCATGTGAAGATCTCAGTTGTGCAGTCTCTTTTTTTCTGTGCAGAGATACTTTTGTTTGTTGGAATATATCCCACAACACACATGAGCAATCATACATCATTAGAAAATTTCTCCCTTTCTCGTAAGGCGTGGAACAATCCACATGCCTGAAAAGCACCCCGGTCAGTCCACTTAATGATAGAAATTAAACACTCTTTTCACAGCTGAGTCACCTCCCCCTTTTGGAAATGTACTGTTTCAAACAATGTTAGCATAGAAATCAGAGCTTGAGCCCCTCTGGGAATACTTCTGATTTCACAGCAGATATCATCTTACTGTAAACCATTTTCCAGAAAGGGAGGGAAAATATATATTCCTTCAGCAAGTATTTGCAGTGTTTCAGTTGTTAGTGTTTGATTGTTTACAACTAACTGGATAAAGATTAGTTTATCTCCAATAGAGAGCCCATATCACATGAACGTTAAACATGTGAGCAGTGCCATTGACGAAGACGCGGCTTGTCCCGGGGAGCAGCAGGCACGCTCCTTCGCCGGCAGCTCAGTGACTGCTTAATCACCACATGTCATTCCCTGCGGGATCCGAACAGGGCCAGGGTGTAAGAAAGGAATTGTGATTTCAAACTTGTAATTTCTTCATTTCTTACCAACATTTATTTATTTTTGTACCTTGCAAACAGACTGGGTTTTTACTGCAGGGTTTTGGTTTTTTTTAAACACTATTTTTGTTTGCATAAAGCTTGTTGAGTATTTCCCCTCCTTTTCGCACAGATCAGAAATTAGGTTTGTAATGCAACCTAAAACAGATTTGGGTTATTTAAAGTATGAAAATGAATACATTCCCAGCAGTGCATAAATCTTACTTAACACTTTCCCTTAATGGTCCCTTGACAAATGTAAGGTGTGGAAACTTCCTAAAACCCCAACAGCCTTTCCGTATGAAAAAGAGGACAGAGCTCTAGATCAAAGCAACATTTTTGTTATTAAATCTGTTTTCCCTGCTCCCAGAGCGTGGAAGGAGAACACCACGAGAAGGCGGTGGAGCTGCTGAAGGCAGCTAAGGACAGTGTCAAGCTGGTGGTACGCTACACTCCCAAGGTGCTCGAGGAGATGGAGGCTCGCTTTGAAAAACTGCGAACAGCCCGGCGCCGGCAACAGCAGCAATTGCTCATTCAGCAGCAGCAACAGCAGCAAACTACACAGCAAAACCATATGTCGTAGGTGAGAGGATTCAGTGGTCTTCCCTAAAGCCCACTGACAGCACCCTTCCTGGGCCAGCAGCTCCCGGGGTCCAGGGGTCCATCAGGGCAGGGCCTGGCGCTGGGGCCTGTCCAAGCACCAACCCTGGCAACCCCAGCCCTGGGCATCGGGCACCTCCCTGGGGATGGCAACCGGCTGAGGCCACGCCGGGCCCGCAGGTGGGCCCGGCTTAGTGGGGCCCTCGGCCAGGCAGGGCAGGGCTGTAGGGAGCTAGAGACCAGCCCTGCTGCGGTATCACTGGGGTGGGGGCTGATGGCCCTGGGGGGCTGACATGGGGTCCTGGGCTGTGGGTGGGTGGTGGGAGCCCTGGGGGGCTGACATGGGGTTCTGGGCCAGGGACAGGGTGGGGGAGCCCAGGGAGGGGTCAGAGACAGTCAGGGCTGGCAGTGTCCTCAGGGCCCCGGCAAGCACATACTGCCGGGAAGATGATCAGAACTCATTCTTCTGTCCCAGTAAAAATGCATTTTGAAAATAGGTAGAAGGCCCTAACAAATTCTGGACCCAATTTCCAACTAATAACCCCGAGATCAATAGCCACTACGCAGCTCTGGCTTACCTGCAAGCAAGACTGCGTGAGAAGTCTGTAGTTCCTGGGAACATTTTTTAATTAAAAACCAGAGCATTTGTGACAAGTAAAAATATGCTGCCAGATTTAGACACAGTTTCATGTATTTTCAAATAGTCTGTTACCACTCTGCAACAGAGCATCAAGATTTGCTGCTGGTGCATGAAGAAAAGCCTTCCTAGTCCCTTCCCTGCTACAGGGAACCCAAACTTCACTCTGTGGTTCCTCTGCAGGGAACCCACAAGTGCTTACTTCTCATCTCCAGTTTGATAGGAAGTATTTCATTCACTCTTGACTGACATTCAATATTACAATAGCTTCCAGGAGGCTTGCAAGTTTCTCAGTGTAGTCAAAACACATGGGATATGAGGTACAGAGATTCTCCATATGCGCAGTTTTTCTGAAATCGGTGAGAGTTGGTGACATGAATACATTTATACGTGTGCTCCATTTGCCCAAATGAAATCAAGTAGGAAGCATGTCGCAATGACTTACATCCTAAACCTACACATCTCATACCAGGTGTTCCCAAAACAGGATGTTTGTAGCAGTAAGAGTCTACAAATGACTCAAAGTCCCCAAATGGTCAGAAACTGAAGCTCCCAGTGATGGTTTCATCGTTATTAATATTGACACTGACCTCTGTTGATACTTAGGGGAAAAAAAACCCACCTTGTAGAAGCCCCTGTTCTGCGACCACCAGAATTCCAGCTTTGTTGATGCAAACAAATGATCCAAGTGGGATTTGAATCCCACCTCAGGGCCTCAACTCAGGCAGGAGGTATAAACAGTAGTATTTCACGAAGTAAGTTTTGGATTTCTGTGTAAAATAAGTCCACTGCAAGAGACGAACATACAAATGGCACAGTCTCACAGGAAGTTTTTCATTTTTTCAGTTACCTAAATCTTTTCATTAGCAAGTAAGGTATTTTTACTGATTTGAAATTTTTCTTTAAACTGAAAGGGAAGAAAGGCAGGCAGAAACAGCCAGCAACTTTATTCCTCCATTCTTTGTGCTTGCTCTAAGAAATGTGTTTCTTTAATTCTAGGTTATTCTCAAGGAAAAAAAAGCCTCGATCAAGAGTTCACTAATCAAGCAACCAGAGCTGTACTTCAGTATTCCAGCAAAAGGAAACAACTACAGGAACACAAAACAGAATTCATCTGGAGAATGTGCAGTATGAGAATAATGTAGTTAAGACAGCCATAGGGAGGGTACCTTCATGATAAGGCTTTTCAGCACACGGCAGTCACAGACACAAAGTACTTCTATTCCTAATGAGAACAGCATGATAGGTAAACCCTATGAAACAGAGAAGTCCAGGGCTTCCAAATAATTCTGTTTGATCTAATCTTGCACTCCTTACTCTGTCAAATTGGCCCATTGGCTTCCCTAGCCACTGAAAGTTTTGTTTTAAGGAGATCATGATTGGCTGCTTTTGGGGACAGAATCTTTCTCTACAGTTATCTCCAGAAATGAACAACTACATCAGTTCAAAATTTTGCCGCAGACATCAAACTCATACATCGCGCTTCATAGCCACTTTGTACTATATATTGTAGAGCTGTTTTAACCTAACTTCCTGTTTATAATTTTCAATTTTCCCTCTGGAAATAGCAATTTACTATATTTATAAAGTATTCCATTTGTAGAAGCAATTGGCTTTTTACTCTTGGTGTTTCCATATATTTTATTATGCATCAACAGAGTGAGAAAGTTTTAGGTCAATTTTAATTTTATTAGTAGTAAAGTTAGGGAATCCTAGAACTGTATTTTTAAACGTAGGTATTGCTTGTATCTATTATAGTTACTATTCAGAAATCTATAACTGGATATATTATATATTTATTCCATAAAATATATATTGTCTGAATGTACCTGTTAGAGAAGTAGGGTCTTTGCTTAGCATGTATTGCAAATATAGTAAGCTAATGTTAGCAAAAGACCAAGCTTTGTTTGGCAGATATTACTGTGATAGCATAATCTCAGCTTTTCTTTATTCTTTAATTTATTTTCCAGTCTAATGTTAATATATTTTAGAGAGAAGGAAGTGTAAGTTGTTTCTTTTAAGACTTGCACATTATGGTTTAAATCAATTTGAAGTTAGAGTTCTGACTTTTTTTTTTTTTAAGCAAACCAAATTGGAACATGGAAACAAAATATATAACTAAGTTCTTAAGTTTACATGTCTGCTTTTCCAAAGAAAATAATCGAAGCTGGAAGGCTATAAGTGTCGTCTACTTTCAAGAACATAGGAAAATGAAACCCTCAGATTCTAAAATATAATCATTTTCAGCATGCTTTCTATCCTTCATTAGAAAAGACTGGGGGAGAAAAGGGGCTTAAGGGAGAACCCTACAGTTCTTGCATGTTGAAAACTCCAGCTGATGTCAGTGAAAGTTTAGTAACGCGAGGAATGTAGAAATGGTCTGAACCAGCGTTCTGGTTGCGAACTTGGAACAAAGTCAGAAACAATTAATATTTTGAAGGATCTATTCTCAAACAGAGAGAGGCAAAGCAAAACAGGGGAAAATGGCATTATTGTAGCATATGTTAGAAACCAAATGCAGGCTAGCCAACAGTCGTGACAGTGTTTGATTAGTGTAAGTAGCCATTGAAAGGAAATTACTGTATTTTTAAAACCAAACAGCATGAATTCATCCAGAGAAGCGTCATTTTATACAGAGAAGTAATTCTATCCAGTGGTCGTTGCTGACAATATCAATTAAGACAGTGGAGTTTGAGAACTACCAGAAGTAAAGATGAAATATATTCTATTGTGTTCTGCACGGTGTCTTTTTATACTTAATAAAATTGTACGTACCTATTTTAAAACTGTATTCTCAAACAGACACTGCTATTAATATTGACGGTATATAAATTGTTATTATGACTGCATATAACTGTTCTGTATCCATCAGTATGATTTGAATTACACCGATACCTGCATTTTCAGAGACCAAGTATTCAGATTTAGTCAGCCCACTGCACTGCATTTTTCCAAACCGCTTCTCCACCTCCTCCCCTCCTCTTCCTCAAAAAATTTAGGTTTGATGGAGTGGAATGTGCTGATTAATGATTTTCAATAATAGAATGTCATTCATATAGAGAAGCATATCAAATTCATTTTCATATATTATTATTCAATAAATTATTTATACACACTAAAATTAACATCCTAGTCTTTGCCAAGATTTAACAATAAGATGAAAGAAAAATAAGTAAAATACAACTGTCAATGAATTTGAAGTGGAAGCAGGAAGAAATAACTTTAAGGGTCACTTTTCATGCCCCTTACTGATCAATAAAACACACAGCTGCTTAATCACAGAATAATCTGTGTCCCTAAACCTATCAGCTGCCTTTAGTTCTAGACAGTCTTTTCATTTGTGATTTAAACGTCTTTGGTCCTGATGCAGTAAGGCACTTCCACACATGCATTGTTGAATTAGGACCTAGAAGTAGTGCAGGGAGAAGAACACTTTCCACATGCAGGTCTGCAGGTACTTGTGCATCGTCTTTTAACTGATTAGTCTCCTGGCATTTGCTGTTTCACTACACTGAATTGATATTCCTTCAGTCAGCTTCATGAGTTTTATTGCTCACATTTACCCTTGGGGCTCCCTCATGTTTCTCTGCACTGGCAACAAACTGAGGTAGGAGATCCAACAAGTCTTTTCTGTCTCTTTATTACAATAACCAAAGGGGTACCATGTGATTTTTACAAGCTCTTGCATCATGTTCACTTACGCGAAAGATCCAGATGTAAGATCTAATAACAATAATAGAGATTCAGGGTTGGCAACATTTACTTACTGAAGTTGATGAATCTGCTGTGCTAGCTGTAGTTTTTCTGTTTGTGACATCTGATCCAACTGACACTTTACAGGGGATTGAAGGATTTCATAGCCCTTGATAAAGCAAAAAGCTCACCAGGTTGCATTTTCCTCTTTTCCTTCTACAGTGACAAATCATAGACGAAAGGTCAATGAATGCCCATGAGTGGAAGAAATTACATAAAAATCTACCTGCAGTTCCCTGGTGAATAATACTGCAGACCTCAGTCCTATACATTGTACCTTTTGTATGTATTTATCACAGCCAATCTGATTTAGGAACCTTCGGGAACTGTTGCAGAAGGCACAAAATTATATGCCACATTTGCAGGAGAAGAAACTGTTCCTTCATCTACTAAATTCAGGGATTTCAGAGTTCTAAGTGAAATTAAGATCTCATGAGCAAACAATGTTCCTAGAATAAAAATAAATGCTAAACAAGAAGGGTGGCTTTGCCTGTGTTTGAAAGAATACAGGATTTTAAGCATAATTTCAGATTTTAAAATAGTTATGTTCATAGAAGTTGTATTTTCTTACAGGATGAGAGACTGTTTCAGAAAGTAGCAATTCTTTCTGAATCTTTCTGGAAATGGGATAAGAAAAGAAAACTGACCAAACAATCTCCTAATGCAGAACGATGTCTAGAAGGGCTAAGGGGATCCTTCTGTGTATCAGCAGAGGATTATCAGCTAGAATTCATACTGTCCCTGGATAAGCATTAGTGAGACCATTTCCGTATCCAGCATTCAATAAAACAAAACAAGTTTCAAACCCAGAGAGTATTCTGGGACAATTTGCAAGAATGTGCCACCTGCTGCGATACATGTCTGATGAGAAATACAGCCCATTATGCTTGTCCATGAGAAGGTCAGGACGAATTAGGGATGTGTTCCAACAGTCTTGCAAGCAGACCCAAGCTCACCCTGCTTCTCCATGAAGCAAATTCAGTCTTGTGCTCTGAACCAGCAAAAAGATTTAGATATATGTTTGATGGATTCATTGCCTCTACCTTCAGCTGTCTAAAAGCAAGCTGCGGAGCTTACGCTGATTGTTTCCATGGGCAACAGAGAGTTAGAGGCATCCCTCAAATGCGATTCATTCCACCTGTCTCTGACATCTATCTTAAAACAGGATAAGGCATCCCGTAAAAGGATTTATAAGCAGAGGCACTGACTAAACAGCCTAAATTACAAGCTTGAAGTAAGTAATGTCTTTTGGGGTTTTTTGCTGCTTCACTCATACACAGCTTCCTAATAAATAAATAAATATCCAGCCACCAGTGTTTGAATTTCCTATCTAAAACCTCTACACGCATAGCTCAGATGACCAATAGGCCTTACATGTGATTTGTTTTGTAAGGAGGTTCTTGTTGCTCCAGATGTCTGTTCTAAAACATTCTAAGAAATTTAAGAGCTCAGCGCAGGTATCATTAGCAAAATGCTTTGGTTGTGGTATATACAGGGCCAGACTACAATAAGCTTCAGTCTGTGAAGGCTAATAGCAGAAGCCTGTGCTGCCACATGTAACGCTGGGCTAGCGTGTGTGCATTTTACAATACCTGCAGCCAAAAAGATGAACAATTGCTTTTGATTTTTGGTTACAAACAGAGATGCACAAAAAGGAAAGCCATCAAACTTCTAACGTAGGAATCTGTGATACCAAGAGTCACAGCAAAACTTGACCAGTTCTGAAATCTAGAAGCCTGCAGCTATCTAGGATTAAGTAAAAACATTACAAAAGCAGATGTCTAAGGAGCAGCCAAAATCCAAGCTAAAAAATCCCATAGGGATTTAATCTCCAATCTGCTTTTAATTTACTTTCTTATAGTTAGTTTCACTCTTATCAACTCATCTGACCAAAAGGGAAGCATATGATTCAGCAATTGCACTTACTTTTATCAAACCCATAAAGAGCTGATAGGGTAGATGAATACCTCTTCCCTTCCTTCCTCTCTCTGAGGCTTGGATGAAGCTGGGTTCTGTCTGCAAAAAGGTGACACCCAAACACATCCCAGTGCTACAGAGTTTCTTCACTAGTCATATTAAAGTTCCTCCCCACCAGCAATTCTCAGTGTGTTTCCTCAAAGCGGGCATGTTTTATAGACCCACAAATTCGTGTTTATTTCGATGTTAAACCTGAAGCTTGCCCAACATTTTCATTTTGATGTCCCAAACCAGACCAACTCTTGCACTTGTAATAATCCACCTGGGAGCTTGGGATTAGCTTGTAAACTGGTCCAATTAAAAACTGTATCCCAGGAGTCACCTCTCTAGCATTTCTGTTGAAATGAAAGAAATGTAGAAGACAAACACAAAGTATAACTTCTGAAGTACAGAAGGCCACCAGTGCAGAGCTACAGAAAGGGGAAAATATGTTTTTTCTCATGTGTGAAAACTTCTCCAGGAATATAGAATATTATTTTTCTCTAAAAAAGTTACTTTTCTATGTTGGGAGGACAAAGCCACTTCTCTAGTAGCACGTTTTGGTAAGAATAAGGCAAAATGCCTAGCTAAAATGGGAAACAGCGTGGGAAGAATCCTGGGTATGTTAAGGTAGCCATGAACAATTTGGTGGGTAAGGGTGGGTCCACCTCAGATGAGAGTAGCTCAGAGATACTTCTCCCACTGATCTCTCTTCTATCCCAAGTCTACTGGTATCTAATCCCCCCACTTTTTTGCCCCCCCAAATTCCCTTTGACTAGAGCCCAAGTATCACCACAAAGCTATCCAACTCTCCCACTGCAGTATTCCCCTCCCCTTCTTTCATTTGAGTTTTCTCTTAGCTGAGCAGTGACACTTCTTGACCACATGCAATCTCCTCGGCCAGCTGTGGCACTTAGGCTTTGCCCGGTCTACCTCCTGGAGTGCTCCGCTACTTCATCTGCATTCCCTATCCATTAGCTGCCCTCTCATGGCCACCATAGTCAGCTGTCTTGCTTCCCCCACACAAAATAATTTGACCACCCGTGAGGAATACAGAGGAAAAAATTGCGTTGAGGGGGTAGAAAAATGGCAGATAAATCTTGAAAAAAATTTTGTCAGGGTATACTGAGAATGTCCCCTCTTTCCTGAGTCAGCTCCTTTTCAGCAGGTGATGATTTTCACCTTCATTTAGTCCCCTGCTGACAAAGCACTATATGCAATGACACTGATTGTGGAAGAGTCATACAGTCTCCTCTGGCTGAAACAACAGCTCCTTGCCTGGAACCGGTGGACATCTAGAGCTGCTTGAAGGCACTGCACAGTGAATTCACACACGTGCCGTAGGTCAGAGTTACTGTGCGCACGCTGACCGTGTGAGTTGTACAGGTGAAGAAGATTCAGCATGTCTGGCACGCAGACCCATGTCTGTCTGGGATTTTGGAGATGGAAATGTGGAACCAACCCCTGGCAATATCCTAACATAGAGTTAGAGCCTTCAGCCATCCGGTCTGGAAATGTTTGTGTTATAAAAAGACACCCAGGAACCAATGCTTCATTTGTTTCAAAATTCTATTTCAAAGTAAGTTTTCAACAATAAGCAATGAGAAACCAAGAACCTTTCTTAAACTCTTAAGGACCAAACATGCAGAGGACTATTAATTTCTCTAACTTCATGCTTCAGGTGCAGAACTTACGCCAACACCACCTTTCAAGCCTCGGTTTTGTGCATGTCTGTGCTTATCTTGTCTGTAGTGTTGAAAGAAGTTAAACTATTTATCATTGGGTCTTAGTACCCCTAAAGGAAAACATAAACTTGACTGCTTACAGGAAGGGCGCTTAAGCAACAATTAACTCGGACTAAAATGCAGGTGCCTACTAGGTCTTTTGTAGCAATATTTGTCTCCACTGTTTTGTATTGCACTGAATATACAATTTCAATCACTTGTTCTAAAACATGTTAGATTAGTTTCCTCTGTATACATAGCAAGTTTACAGCTCCAATGAACAAATATATTTATCTGTCCTTACCTGCATTTGAGTATGTTCAGCTGGGCAGTGGCACTGCACAGCTCTCCGTCAAATAAATACGCTAAGGGAGACGCCTAGTGTAAAACAACGTTCACAGCATCATTAGCTGCTCATTCCAGTACCATCGCTGCGAAGTTCTTTTTCTACTAGCATTAAAAAGCAGACACGCAGAGCTGGCCGCAACATTCATTCAGCATATTTCCACACATTTCACTGTGAACGGACAGTTCAAAAAAGGCTCCGTTTCCCATGTGCAATAATGCCACATGCGTGAATACTCTGTGTGCTAAAATGGCAAATAGCAATAGGATAACAGCAATAAAATCAATATTCTTAGCTGGGTAAGAATTCTACAGTTAATGTAAATATTGCTTAATATGATTAGTGGCCTGCACACAGTCAGGGTCTGGTCATACTACACCTGCTGTTGCTGCTGCTGAAGATTATACATGTGCTGATGAAAAAATTACACAAAGCACCATCAGGCAAGTGTATCACCCGCACTGAAGTAAATGAAACATGAAGCACATGTCTTTGTGCCTTGCTGAAGGGAGCCATGTGAACCAGGTGCAGTAACAACTTGGTGCAAGTCATGAATCTCACACTGCAGCAGCTGCTCTGCGTTCAGGGGGGAACTTGCCAAAGACAGTCATCAAATTGGGTTTCCTTTGTAGCTGTGATTTTCTCCAAGATGCTAGCAGTCTGTACCACTGCCTGGCACTACCTTCCTCAGAGTAGCACCCAAATGCAGTCCCAGATCATTAGATCTGGGTGTATCTATGGACTAGCTGTAGAGGCATTTTATTTTTCCCCTTCTAGACACTATGTAATTTTTTCCTCTTTCTCCCCAAACTCTAGCCAAGGCTTTGATATTTAGCTTAAGTATGCAGGTATTTGAAAGTTTTCCTTTTTTTCAGTAGGGAAAACAAACTAGCAGCTACAGTTTGTACACCACAGCTTATCTTCTCCGGCAGCTTCCTCTCCAAAAGACCTGGGAGAAGGCAATCTCCAAGAAGCACCAGCTTGACAAATACAGGAAGCCTCAGAAAACTGGCACCAGTGTTTGAAAGAGAAAAGGACATCGTCAGAGGAAGGCAGCCAGGATGATAAAACAGTCCTACCTTTGGCAAGCTCCAGTCGCAAAGTCCAGGCACCGACAGCCTTCACGGTTTTTTCCATTAAATGTAAGGTGCAAAGACAGCACCTGGGAGGGAGGCAAGGGCCAGATCTCCTGTTTGGTCTTCATGTTCTGAGTATGGGGCTTAACAGCAGCCCAAATTCTCCAGTTCTGTTAGAAAGCCACTTACTCTGATAAGGGTTACAATCCTGGACAAAGAGGGGTAAAATGAGACCTATCCTCATGCTGGAATTGGCCAGTGCAACTACATTACTGTTTCCCAAATTTAAAGTCAAAGACTTTAAGGCTAAGTAAGGCCAAAAATATATTTTGACAAAATGTATGTTGATTGCTTGAAAGCGTTAAATAATAATCTCCTGACATCTGTAAACAAGTCTTGTACTGAGGCTGGTGCAGCTGAGACTGGTTTCTTCCCCGTGTCCCTGGCTAAATCTAGGATGATTAGCTTAAATCTGAATGGAGCAAGGATGTGAGAAATTGGCTCTAATGGAACTGCAAGTGATTTTCATGAGACACTGAAGAGTTTCCAGCCAGATTCTTTGCTGAACTAATGAACCCTTGGCAGCTATCTGCATAACAATTAGTACACCTCCAAAGCATGATTTAGAAGCAGTCATCTTGCCTTTGGTAAATTATTTAGCTCAGCTGCTCAGGAGTAATACTGATCTGGCTTACCAAGGAGATGAGTGCAATCTTAAAGCAAATTTGTTCTGCAAGCCAAGAGTCGAAGAATGACGATCTTCAAAGCTGGAAGAAAAAATAGGAGGAAAAAAAGAATACTTCCAAATGTCAAATCAGATGAAGATTTGACAGATTTCTCTGACTGTAAAAGTAACTGGTGAAGTGGCTGAAGTGACTCAGAGTCAGTCAGAACACCTGACATTATTTTTTTCAGAGGCCAGTGTCAGTGAAGGTGTGATTAATTGCAGCTAACATCTCTCTAAAATAGAGGTTTCTGGTCTAAGCCAAGCATTAGTCTCTGCGGTTAATGGAGCAAACAATTATCTCCAAGGGGTGATTCACCTCATCTGTGTAACAGTTACTGACACAATATAATACTTTTTTTTCCAGTGAAGACAGTGAAAGAATTTTCTAATCACCCTTCTCCATCCCTCTCCCCTCTGCATTGCCAGTCTTTATTCCCACCCCAGCTTTAACAGGTTTCTGCTTCATCCATTGAAGCCGCATAAAACCTTTCTCTCGCCTTCCCCATGGAAAGTACTGTGGTTTCTTGGTTTGTCTGTAGGAACATCCTATTCCCAACTTGTCACTGAAGAAAGTATACTGGGTAATTATATCTCTCCTATCTCAAAATATTGTTAATGGGAAATGCCTCTTTTTCTTCATTCACTACAGAGGGAACCTAGATGAATAGATCAGATAGGAAGCCTAAATTTTATATGCTACATAATGCAGCAATCTAGCTGACGAGCATGAAAACATTTACCGCTGGGACAGCAACTAGCAAAGATTAGTGCACAGAAGCAAGCACCAAGCAAACTGACTGTATGAAGTGAATGGGCAATAACTGAGACAAAGAACTATGTCTGCACGTTGTCTGTAGCATACAGATGGTATTGAATCATCAACTGCTAGGGTGTAATGCTAGGAAATTGCATGCTACCTGGCTATAAAACCATCTGGTGATACGTATTTTGTTGGTTTCAAGAGAACAGAACATTAAAGATCAGAGGGATCACACTGGCTGAAACCAGGGCTAGGAGCCTCGTAATCCAGCTCCGAAGAGCAGAAAGTGGGCAAGCGTTGCAGTGAGCTCCCCCCGACAACTGGCTTCCAGCAACCTGGAGCTTCCTCGGAAGCTTCTTGAACCAAAAATGGGTGTCATTGTATTTAGTAGCCCTTGATGAATGTCTCTTACATGAATTTTTCTAGGGGCTTTTTGAAGCCAGTGTTTTCAGCAACCACCCATCCTGCAGCAGAGTTTCACAGTTTACTTACACATGGTGCAAAGAACCATTTCCTTTTGTTTTGAAATGACTTTTATTTTTTTATTAATTTGGTGTCCTCTAATTGCTCTGCTGGCACAGGCATTAAACAATCATTCCCTCCCTGCCTTCCCATGCCACTCATGGGCTTTTATCATGCCCTTATCTTCTCTCTAGGTCTTTTAATATAGAACTGCATCTTCCTTGAGTCATCAGTCTTCTGATGTTGGATAAATGGTAAGAATTAAAAATAAACCAGAAGTCCTAGGTTACTCTGCAACCTACATTCCTTGTAGAGAAGCTGTTTGGGAATCTTTGGTCACATTTGTTGCCTTACTATGAATCTTTTCCTATTCTGCTGCATAAGTCTTCAGATGGGAGTACTAGAGGAGCCTGTATAGTCTGAGAGCACACTGAGATTTGTGTAATAGCATCGTGATATTTTCTGATTGCTCATTATCTCTTTCTCTGTAACACCTAATACCATTTGTTATAACTCTCAGATCTCTTTCCTGAGTGGCAATTGGTAAGACAACCCACAATTTTATACATGAAGTTAGCAGTGTTTTTCCCTGTGTGCATCATTTTACATTTATCAAAACTGACTTTCATCTGCCATTTTAACAGCCAGTCACTGAGTCCCATGAAGACATTCTGCAGTCCTTACAGATAGTTCTGATTTATTATTTATTATTTACTACCCTGATTTATTAACATCAATAAACTTTTTCTCCTTGCCAGTCACATCTTTTCCAGGTCACTTACAAATATGTTATATGGTGCAGATCCCTGCAGGACTTCACTAGTGACTCTGTGGTGGAAACTAACCTTTTACTTCAACCTCCTCTTTTCTAACTTTTCTCCAATTATTTATCCAAGCAAAAGGAATGACAGGATTCCTATACAATTTTCATTACTTTTTAAAAGTGTTCTCTCTTTTTAAGCTATTTATTCAATTATCTTAAATTGCTGAAGAGCAATTTCCAACTGTAGTAGAATTTCAGGTTTTATATACGAAGTTGTTTGGGTTTTTTTATTTTACCTCTTCCCTCCTCCAGAGAAGTTTCACATCCCCTCTCAAATTTGAGAGCTGCTGGTAGAGGGGGTTCAGATGATCTACTCAAGGCTGTTGCTACTTATACCTCTCAAGATTTTCTTCTGGGCATGCATATATAGAAAGCAATATGGAAAGGAAGATTTGTTTAAAAAAAAAAAAGAAAGGCAAATGATGTAGTAAACAAAATAGCTCCCTGTATTATACATACCTTTTGCTTTGTGTAATGGGCATTTCCCTCTTTTTTTATTTACAAAGCAACACTAACAACAAAACCCCAACAAGCAGAGCTTAGTCTTACTAACAGACCGAGAGAGACATATGGCCAAAAGAACGAAAACATTATTTCATTAAAACTGGAGCAAAACAAATGTTTATATTGCCAAAAAAAGACTTAATTTACTTTAACCACTTGCCTGCTGCCTTCTAACAATTGCTTTGAGAAGAACTAACAGGAATGGCAAAAAACCACCACCACCACATTTACCGCATAAGACCATAACATACTGTTAGCAACCTGCTCCTGGGCCCGGTGGCTCCTCAGCCCGGCGGGCACATTATTTCCCATTCGCCATTGTCACCTGGTGGTTAGGGACCACCCTCGGGCACGCCACGCTCCCCCAGGAGTTGTCCTCCTGCCTCTGCTGAGCCCCTGCAGCAGCCCTGCTTCTGGAGATGCTCCGCTTGCTGCACACACACTTCCTTACTGCACGTACATATGTGCTGCCCTATATGGCTACGATGTCCGTACAGCGTTTAATCCTCCCTTCTATCCCGTATACTTGCCCTGAGGCCACACACTGCCGGTTTTCCCATAGAGCTGCAGTCACTCTATTTTATATCTTTAAGCTAAAGAATTTGTGATGCTTCAAAGAAAATTAAAAGCAAGCAAGTAGGATCTGTGTCTGGAGAACTATTTGCTCATGAAATGGCAATCCAATGCTGTATTTTACAACTAGATCCCCAAATCCTCTAAAAAGACGAATCCAAACTCTGTCTGAGATCCATTCCCTGAGTGTTTGAAGCACCACCTGCCTCTTGCTAAAAGAAAACACGCCAGAAACCAACTTCATCCTGAAAATGTTAACCATATCTAGGCAGGATAAATTAATTTTACCAAAATTTGTAGCAGATGGCACATAACATCATAAATCATTCTGCAGAAAGTTTACCAGTATAAAACTGGATACAATAGCAAATTATCACAGAAACTCTTCATGTACAGATTTTAAGATACTATAAAAAAAGGTGACAAAATTACACTTATGCAATCAGCATATGACTAACTGTGCTTTTTTAGCACTTTTAAGGTGCTATTATTTATTAGGTACTGATTATCTCTTAAAGGTACAATCACAGATCAAAACTTCATTGCAATGTATGGTACTCAAAAATAGAAGAAATTATTGCCATCTATAGCCCAAGGTACACAACCACACACCTGAATTTATAATGCATGCCCCTGGCTTCACCAGGGAGTCCATGCCATCATAAGCTGGCCATGCACAGAAATAGCTTATTGAATTGAGATCTTACAGACAGCTTTTCTAAGATATTCAGGTGCCCATAAGTAGAGGCTAGATCCAAGGACTAGATCCCAAAGGCATCACGGGAGCTAGGAAAATCCTTCCTTTTAACCATTTAAGATAAAAAATGAGATTTTTTCAGCATAACCCCTCAGATATCAATAACCCTGAGGGTACCAACATTTACCAGCACCTCAGTTTCCACGAGGATGTTTCTGGAAGCCTGCTCTTCTTGACAGCGCCCTTTCTCATCTCACCTTGTTTCACCCTCCCTGGTGACCCTGAATCCCAACCAGAGAAGCTCCCACATCACCCACTTCCCCAAAAGAGGCAAGTGGCCACTGCAGTCCGGTGTTCATACCCACTTTGTGTGGCCCTTTACCCCTTGTGTGACTAGAGTTGCAGATGTGGCGTGATTTACCACGTACTACTATTACACAGCCCAGCAAATGGATGGTTGGATCAAACAACTCCTCCTAGTTACGCATTTCTGCTGTGGACAACTGCTCCATATGTTACAAAGATGCTTGTTTAACAGCCCGGCATGCAATCAGTAAATGCAAAGGGGATGGGAACAGGCAGCTGATGAAAGTTTGGGTGCAAAGTCAGGTTGGGGAGGAGAATTTCAGGAGGGCTGACCACAGCTTTATCAATGCCATGAATCAAGTTACAAATATGAATTCTTAAATTGATAAATTACAATTTAACAGGCTGCAGCAAGCCAAGTGGTCAGGACAGTCTGGGTCATCTCCACGGGTGGGGTTTGACACTCTATGCCCTTTAATTTGCCACTTTTAAAAAGATTTCTGTGCCTTTCTGTAGTTGCCCAAAAAATGTCCCTTATTAACTGATTTCCTGTTTGCAGTTTTAAAATACAATCTAAACAGACAGGTTTGAGGGGGTTTTGTTTCCAATATTCCTATAATTTGTGGGGTTGATTTTGACTGGTAAGTTCTTTGTAGATGCAGACATTTCCTAGCTAGAGTGGAGCCATGTAACGAACTTTGCTCTGCCTATCTTTACTCCAACGTAATTCCTAATACTTGCAGAACAAAGTCCTGGAAAATGTGAGAATGAGATTAAAGGACAGTTTAATCAGATTAAGTCCACAATTTCAAAGTAGGACTGTGGAGGGAACCATAATTTGGAGAGATGGTACCATTTGGTGTATTAGCATTATTTATAATTGAGAAGATTGGGAAGCAGCAGAAAAAAAGCCTCAGTTTAAATGCCTGAGGACAGCATCCACATTCATTAATCCATTTCCCCAGTGACTCAGATGGAAAATTGTTTTGTGCATTTTGCTGCTACTCCACATCACAACAACTTCTGAAAAGTATAAGCAGCAGCCTGGCTCTTTGTCATGCATTAGTAATAGCAGATGGATTTATTAAGGCAATGTACACTTTTCAAACAGTTTTTCCTTTGGGGGAAGAGATAAGCAGGTACAAGCAGGATAAGCAGTTAGAAGCATCCTGTGTATTGCAAGATGGACCTTGCTGCTTTAGCATCCTTAAACGTGCAAAATCCCAGGAATCTGACATGGGTGACTGCCACCACTTTAAGTCACTTCATCACTTCATCACAGCATTTTAAAGGATACAGGCTAAAAAAAAAAATAAAATTGACAAATGCAGGTGCCAGAAAAGTACAGGCATGTAGGGAATCATGCCAAATTATACTGCCGATGGTGCAGAGAGAGGACAAAAAAAATCTGCCTGGACATTGCTGTATCCTTCAGCATTACCCCATGAGTGGCTGCCCACACACACATTCATTCTGAGGGTATTCAAGCCAGCAATTAGTTGAGCATTGGAAAAAAGGCCACTACATGCTGTGCTCTGCTGCAGGATCCCAGGGCGCTCCCCAGTCCTTACAGCGTGTCCCAGCAACGCTGTGCTTTGCGGCTGAATTTTCTCAGTAATATAACAGACATAACACAACAACATGCTCCAGCATGGGTGCCTGAGCTAACTGCTGATGCCATTTCATCCTCAGTTCATTAACCTGCTTCCCATATAGTCATCGTTCAATTCAACAACAGAGATTCCAATTACCTGTAGGTAACACAGATTTATCTTTCTCCGTTTCTCATTTGATGGTCTGGGTTGCTGCAGCAGCTACTATGTGTAATAAGCAAACCTGTTCATCTTTCTTGGACATGACTATTCAAAGTACATGGTCACCATTGGAAAGAGACCTCCTCCAATACTTGACAAAGGCAGAGAATAAGTTATTATACATTGCCATTCCAGTATGTACACCTGATATTTATCAGAAGCCTTGCTGCAATCATCCTGCAGCTCCAGCTTGCCCCAAGAGGATCAAGTTTGGCAAGAAGACCTCCTCTAGAAAGCAAGAAGGTCTAGAAATATTTACCCGAGTCACTCAGCAAACAGTTGTGGTGGATTAAGACCTCCCTGTTACTACTGCTCCTACTCCTTCCCAGGCCACAGCAGAGTCAATGGCCATTCCCACCGCAGGGGCTCCAGTTCGCAGACCAGCATCTGAGCAAAGATCCACCTCCTGCAGCAGCCCAGTGGTTGCAAAGCTCTTGGTCCGGGATATCCACGCAGCCTGGTGAGGAGGCTTTCAAGGGCTGCAAGTCCTAACCCTGCCTATTCTGCACAATGGGAAGGATGCCTCCTTTGTGACCAAAATTCATGTCTCATCACACAAGGGACACACATGAAAGTCAGGATGAGCAGATTGCTCCCACCACATGCCCGAGCATACGCAAGTGGTCTTTTCACAGGACTGAATGTGCTCTCATTGCAGGATGGAGAACACCGGCAGTTTAGCCATGTACTAGCTGTGCTTCCAGCCACATGACCAAAAAGATCCCACAGAGCCCTTCGGAAAAAGGGGATCATATGCCACACAATTCATCCACCCCACAACCTGGGGAAAAGGGAAGTAGGAAGCTGATTTAGGGACAAATTAAATGTCTGAGAAGCCAAAGTCATCCTGCGAGCTGCAGGAAGGACAACCTGGTTTAGCCCGTGCAGTGGAGCAGCTCAAATACGCACTGAAAACACCATGCCCCAAAACACCCTCTTCTCTCCTAATCAAAGCGCTCCCTTCGATACTGGCAGAAAAGGGCACTGACTCGTCTTCACTCATCATCAGTGAGTGCTGTAAGTGATAACCTATTAAATAAAAGCGAACAACTTCACAGCCCCCTCCTACTTTATAAATGAAGTGGTTTTTCCTGCTTAGACCATGAAATGCAGGGCTCAGACACATGAAGGAAAGAAAAATCTTGACTAGGGGAAGACACTATATTCCAATCCAGATTAAGACATTTAAGTAAGACGTGTTCTTCAAGTTCTTCTTGCTATTTAAGCAGAGCCCTGCTTCACATAACGTATTCCCAGACTTTACACTGGGACCCAGGTGCCTCTCTGTACGATGTGCATCTCCTGTACTTACCGCGTTCTGTAAAGTTAGGCAACGCGCTGGGCACTGGGGATCCCTAACCCCCCCTTGTGGCTCTGGAGTCTGATTCTCAAATATATTTAAACAGCTAATCCCACTGGAGAATTTGAGCCTTTGCCTGACGTAGGATTTTGAAAAGAGCTTAACTCCTATAGGTTTCAATGCTTTAAATAGTACAGTTGATTTTTTTAAAAGTTGTATATTTAAAATTCTGCACTGCAACATTTTAGAGAAACAGGATTTTTTTTTTTTAAATCCTACATTCTTTAGAAAATCTGTCCCTTAAATTTCAGAACTTTCGGGGGGGAGAGGGGGGGAAATCAGACCTCATCCTGTACTTCCTATTTTTTTTATTCAGACTAGAAAGATTTTTGCCATGATTAGAACTACTACTGGGCCCAAAATAGATTTACCGTTTCCAAATACTCCCCAGTGACACCTGAGTAGCATAATGATGTTTTATCCCATGTTAGTGACAAAATAAATTGCTTTTCCAGCACACACACAGAGCTTTATAAAAAGAATAATCCCACTGGAAAAAGGATTCTTCAGCTTTGAATTCCTGCACCCGAAAGGGCCTCAGCTGCAGCAGCCTCCTCTGGACAAGCCAGAGGGAGTGAAACCTCACACACGTGTAGGGCATCACTTGAAGGTAGGCACTTCTATCCCAACCGAAAGAAATAGATCATAGCACTCTTATGTCTGAGTGCTGCTGAATTATTTCTAATTTGATAAACAGTGGTGTGTTATACTTTCTGCTGGTTCAGTGTTGTGCTTATAAATTCCAATTTTCAAGCTACAGCTATTTGAGTCACATTTGGCTGGGATGTACAGCATATGCTTTCAATATGGATTGGATTTTTTTTTTCCGTTCTCTTACCAATTGCTTCATTTCGTTTAATTGCAGTGGGAGAACTGTAAGTGTCAAAGTTAACCAAGAAGCTCTTCTCCCCACTTCCAGCTCTAAAGTAGAGCCCAGGTCTGCCATGCAGAACAGCACCGATGTCAGATCAGGACCTGTCCAAGTCCTGCCTGAGCATGCATGTCATCAGAAAATTTGGAATTATCCGGGCAGAAAACCCCACTGCATGTAGTCCTTGGAGCAGAGCCCACCAGCTTGGGACTGCACTGACCCATGGGATTTAAGGAATACATTTTTTACAATGAGGGTGGTGAGGCACTGGAACAGGTTGCCCAGAGAGGCGGTAGATGCCCCAGCCCTGGAAATATTCAAGGTCAGGTTGGACGGGGCTCTGAGCAACCTGATCTGGTTGAAGATGTCCCAGCTCATTGCAGGGGAATTGGATTAGATGGTGGACTAAAGGTGATGGAAGGCTCAGCCAACTGTTCAATGTTGGAGCAATGCTTGTTTGCTGCTCTAATTTTTACAATGCAGGCAGCTCTCAGATAACCCATGTTTTCAACCAGGTTATACACTGCTTTTCTCCTTCTCTAAAGGAAACAAGAAACAGGAACCTTAAAACATCCATAAAACACAAAATATTTTCCAGGCACATTTCTTTCTGGAATTAGAGGAAGAAAAGTTGTAGGTGTTGCTCACAACTTTTGACCAAGCGACTTTCAAGATCAGAATCGAGCAGAGCTCTTCACAGCCATAAAACATGCAGAACCTCACCCTTGCAGAGCTACTGTCTGCCATGAGCCTCTAAGTTCTCTAGTGAAGCTCCTGAGCTTTCCAAAACAGTTGCCTGCAACTGTTTTATGATAATAAAGTTACTGTGGGAAGGCTTTGCCAGAGGCACTATGGACATTCACACCCAACATGCCAGGATTATTTATAATAAAAATTAATTGGGGGTTGAAGAGTTAGTCAAGCATAGGATGACCAATCTCCAGACAAAGTTGTCCTATGTCAGCTTACAAAAATAATCTGGTAATACTTATATACTGTTTCTCTTCCTTCCCCCAAATCACTATAATCATAAAGAAGGAACTCCTTGCCTCTATTTTTAAGCCTTGAACTTGATAAAACTTGTATATGTAAGTACGCCTGTGCATAGGTATTTCCACTGGTTCAAAAAGATATAAAAAAAACTTAGTTGCATCTTACTCTAAGATCTTATACACAGTGCTTTCTTTTTAATGATTCTAAAATTTGTTTTTAAAGAGTGAATGGTTTTATCATATGTTCAGCAAAACTTTCTCTCTGACTATACTCTATTTTTAAATATACAGATGGGCAAAGTTTTAAAAAAAAAACCACTAGGCTCCAGAGCAAGAGATCTTCAAGAATTCTGTGCACTTAACTACCTACCCTGGTGTTCAGTAAGAGCTGGTTGGCATTCAAGACCGTAAAAAAATCGCTGCAGTTATTGTGAGTGTAATTTCAAGCTCCTACTTGTGGAAATCACGGCCAAACAAAACAGAAAACATGATTGTACTTGATATTCCATAGTGTGTGAACAGAGTGTGGGCCCTGGCGCTCAAGCATGCTGCAAGCTGTGTGAACCGCTATATCCATTATAATTGCAATAAAAAGCAATTTTCCACAGCACTTTTCATTTAAAGACAAATTCCTCTGAAAAGAGGTTTTTGGGGGGCGGCGCAACAAATCTCCCAAGGATTGCTGAGCTGAAAGGGTCAACCCATGAAGCTTCTGCTGTAGGAGCAGCAAGGCAGAGCTGGTGGGGAGGATGCTGGGCAGCCTTCAGGGCTGGGGCAGCACCTTAGACCCAGGCTCGCTGCAGTTAAGCCTCAGTATTAGCTAGGCTAGTCCTTATTTAAGCTTGAGTACTAAAGCCGTGCCCCTGCCCTTGTTTACCCTCAGCAGCAGTAGCCCCCTCCTTTTGAAAGGAAAGGAACAGTTTCGGATACCAGAGGATTTGGAGGAGAGGATCTGGATATTTTAATGTTGTTCAGGCTTCAGTCATCATGAATATCACTTTACAGCTTGGCGCATAAACAGTCCATTTCTGAGGCATGAGAAAATGAATATATTGTAACTATATTCTAGGCCTTCTGGCCCAAATCTGTTCCTGGTGAAACTCGAGGGGTTTCAGTGGAGTCGTGGCAAGAATAAACTTAGCTGTCTAGCTGTACTTTATAATACACTATTTCTGATTAAAAGAGAGTTTACATGAAGATAAAGGTTTGTTTCCATACATATTAAACCAAAATGGCATTCAAACTTATTCATGTAACCAAGTCCATTGTTTATAAACAATAAAACTTTTTATAGATGGAAAAAATGGAGAATAAAAAGCAGTAATAAAAATAGGACTATTCGTTTTATAAATAGGAACGTAAGGAAGTATGGTATTGCTGAAATGATGTATTAAAGCAAGACTATACACCAAAATACATACATCTTTTTCTATAGTCCTTATCTTCCACAGAAAAGAGAGAGGTGGGGACATGGGTTGTGGGAGGCAGACATGGTCAGGAGACCCCTCAGAGCAGGCCACTTCTGCTTGAGAAGACTAGTTTCACAAGCACTTTTCTAAAAGGAGCTTTCACTGTCCTGCTTATTAGGAAGTTTAGAAATAACAAGTTTCACATTTCAAAGTTCAGTCATTTTTGTATTTCACCCAGGCGATAAACATGTGAGAAATTTGTACCCTGTGAAAAATGTGCACTGGTAGGATACAGCTGTCTCGGCCCTTGTTTACTTGGTTTCTCCTCTACTTCATGCCCGGCATGGGGGATTTTAGAGTTATTAAACTTTTTCACAGTTGCCCAGAGTCACCATCCTTTTTCTCCATACCGAGTGTCCACATATACAACCGTGTGACAGCAACTGCCCTCCCAGCTTTCAGTGCTTACCTTTCCAGCTTCAGCAGGAGCCCTTTTTCCTGTCACCAGGTTCATCTTCCAAAGGGAATTCTCAATTTATGAGACAGCCACTTTTCCCAGGACTGGGTGTTAAGCCACCCACATTTCCAGCAATCAAACAGCTTCAGACTACCAAGGTGTCCCCTTTCCCACCGCATGAGAGACCTGCATGGCACATGTCTTCCTTGGCCGGTCGCATGACAGGAACGAACTCCTACAGTACCCTGTGACCAGGTAGACAGTCTTATAGAGTTTGCAAGGAAGATGAAAGTGGATGCTTAAACTCAGGATGAGAGCCCAAAAAATCCCCATTTAATCATGCAGGGATTATGAGCTCAAATCTTATTATTTTAGGTGCTCTGAAGTCTTCACTACTGAGGTCCCACAGGTGCCCAGGAGGAGGGTGCTCATCCACTTGCAGAAGCTTTGCAGCTATTTTAAGCAATTCACCTACACATTTGGGAGCTCACAGCATTATATATACCTGAGAAGAAAAGGCCCAAAGGACTCCCAGCTGCTTGTTTTGGACACAACTTTAATGAAACATAGGAGTCATAGGGCCAGAACAACAGCCTCTGATGGGCATACACACAGGTGAGAAGGGAGTTTGATGGTCCGCTCCTAATAACAAGTTGACACTATCCAACGAAGAGAGAATAGCAACAGTGAGGACCAGAGCAAAGGCACCCACCTCCCAGATGCCTGACTGACTCTACTCCAGCCACCTCTGAGGGGTTTTAATGTTTTTAAAGCTACTTTTTCAAGTCACTGAGATAACTCAGTTAAATCTAAGAAAGAATTTTTGCTGTGCTATCTGTTGTCTAAAAAGGTGTTTACCACAAGTCTACACGTAAGCCTTAACTTTGGGGAAGGGATTTCAGGTACATATTTCGGATACATCTTCATCATGGCCAGCAGAGACATTTCCTCCTCTGCTTTTCAAAGCACTCAGGCAGCAAGTTTCAGAATTGCACTATTAGCTCAATTTGAAGATGCTCCAAAACAGCAATTGTAGAAATAAATACCTTTCAAAATGGAAATACTGTTTGTCTTTCTTCTTCTTCAAAGCATTACAAAGTGGACAGGAAAAAAAAAAAACTTGTATTTTCTCATGCTAGTTAAAAAAAAAAAAAAAAGCAGCCCACGACATTTTGCGTATATGGTTACTTAAAACGTGGAAATGAGGGGAACAGAACTGTTTTTCAGCAGATTCAAATACTTCCATTTACAAAAAGATGAACCTCTTACTGGAGCAGTGGTACATTTGCTAATGAGGTCTTTGCACTGAGCTATACACAGGTGTAATTGAAGTTATAGTCATTGTTTGCTCACCATTAATTAAGGAGTTAGTGATTTATTAATTTAATCAATCAATCAAAGGCAATGGGCTAAATTCACACTTGATTTAATCCACATTTTGGCTCTCTATAACATATAACAGGCACACCAGCTTGAGTTTTATATTCCAGCCAGACCTTTGCTGGGTTCCTGAGTCCCTGCTAGGTAGCTGAGTCCCACTGCAAGCAGTAGGATTTGGCACTTTAAAAAAAATCAGAACTAAAGCTTTTAGGGCTTCTTTATAGGATTTAATTTTTGCTTAGCACACATGTAATATGGATTTTTAAAACAGAAAATACTATCAGTTCAAAAGCATATATTCATAGAAGATCAGAGAAATAAAGAGAAAGCCCAGACATTTATTCCTCTGCTGCTATTCCAGCTTTGAAGGCCTCTCAGAGAGTATCAGGTTCAAATGCAGTTGATTTAATGCAGGCACTGAACTACCTTTCTGATCTCTCACTGGGCTTGCTGACCCTCATATATCATGCACACTATCACCTTCTTCAAGCACTGCTGAGCAATGCCTTTGGCATCATAGCCACCAACATCTTCCAGCAGATTGCCAGGCAGTCCATAACTGTTACTAATGCTCAGAATGAAACCAGACTCCAGGACTGGATGGTGCCTATCAGCTGGGCTGGGGAGCAGAAAGCAGAAGACCTTTGGGAAAGTAGCTGGACTCTGCAGTACAGTGGATTTGGCATGAGGTCCGTGAGCATCCAGGATGCATAACCTCCTGCAGGAAGGCAAGCGGGACACCTGCCAAATGAAAAGAAAATGTATCACACTGTGTTTGGGAAGGGGAATAACTCCCTCAGTCCAGCCCTGGTCTGGTGGATGGGTCTCTCTGTTGGACTGAATGGAAAGGACAGCATGAGATGTAGTAAGGGCAAAGGCCACTAGTGAATACTCAACAGAAAACTCAAATAAAGCACAAGAAAAACAGCTCAGCGGTCTCTTTTTTACTCATTCCACTAATCCTGTTGGGTGCAGGAGGAGCCTGGCCCTGATGCCCCGGGGCAACGTGCGGGCAGATGCACTGCTTGCCCCCTCCACATTTGGGGGTGAACTCGTCCATCCCTCACACAGGGTCAAATTAGCCAGCAGGATCACAGCCCAGCCTCCAGCTGGCCAAGCTCATTAGGTCTTTAGTTGCCAGGAAGGCAGTTGTGGCCAGCTGTAAGGCTGATACCCTGTGCAGAGCCTGCCAAAGGTCAGCAGTCATCAGCTGGCCAGCTGCAGGTCCTCCTGCGGGACCCCAAGGTCCAGCTGAGAGGAGTAAGAGAAGTGATGAGCGAGTCAAGGGCTCTGCAGAGGAGGAGGAGGAGGAGGGGAGAGAGCAGGTCTGGGGTGGGAGAAGTCAGCTGCCTGCTGTGGTTAAGCTGACTGCTCCTGACAAGCAGGCTGAGCTGGGAAGGTGAAGATGCTGAATTTCCCATGAAATGCAGCCATGAATTTGGGGTGTTCCTAGGCATATTTTGACAAACAGTGCGAATTAAGACCCCTTCATCCTCCAAGAACTAATTACTAAAAGTTTATTACTTTCAAGCCTTACCACAGGAGAAGAAAGAGGTTGATCTTTTCCTACAGGGAAAATGAGTGTTTTTCCGCACAAGCAACTCAGAAATACAAACACAGAGCAAGCAGGATTTTTGTCCCGATATTGTATTTAAGATATCTTTGCTAGGTTCCTATGTTAGTTTTGTAATGTACCGTGGGCCTTTTGATCTGAGATTAAAATATGTATTTCACTGAAGATCTCTGCTTGGTTTCTTAACAAAAGATGAAAGATAGAAGAAGCTCTTCACGCACACACACACAAAAAAGCACAGCTGCCTCCCTCAGTCAGAATATAGTCCAAGAAAGCATGATTTTGTTTTTAAAATTGGACAGAATTATACCCTTCATTGCAGTGAGTGATAGTCAGAAAACTTGCAGCTTCTGTGTTACATTATTCTGACACTATGAGGCATCCCTCCGCCTGCCTGCCTGCCTGCGAGATCACTGCGTGCCCTTACAGAGCCTGCAGCACTCAGCCAAGTAGTAGGAGTCGAGAGAGGTGGAGCTCAGGTTTTCTAGACCATCATCTTCTCATGTATTTGTGGGCATAGCCTTCCTTAAACTAATGTGATTCACATAGAATACAAATCTTTCTTTTCAGTTACACTTATTATTATTATTGAATATGCAAAATCTGACCAGAACAGCGTATCTCCCAAGACAGTGGCCTTTTACACCTTGTTCTTGCCAATCCACAGGCTAAAGGTGGTTTCACAGTGGCTTCCACTCCTTCCGAGGAGCACATTTCGGCTCATAGGAGCTTTGCTTATAGATGTCCGGTAATTCAGAGTTTGTTTTCTTGGTGTGTATAACAAAACCCTCAGACTGTAATCTAGTCTAGTAGGACTGAGGAGGCTGTGGACAAACATCCCACAGACGGGATACTTCTCACTCTCTGAAAAGCTACTTCTCAGAAGTATTGACCTTTTTGCAACTCTTAAAATGTCTGCCAGCCAAAGAGAGGTGTACATTACCAACATGTGATTTGCTAGCGTTACTCTGCATACTTCACAGGCAATCGCTTGCCAAGGTCAGCACAGTGCAGAATTAAATGCTGAAAGTTCTCCAGCTTAGCTCATTTTAAACCATCATTTAAAATGATCTTCACTGTATTAAATCGTGGCCATAAGCAGTATCCTTGGGACGGTATTTTGGTTGAGAGGAGCGAGCACTGCAGCACTGCAGCAATGTGTGAGAAATCGTGAATAAAACCAGTGGCATTCACAGTCTTGCACAAGGATTTCTATGAACAGAAGGCTCAGGAAGTGATCGCCCGTAACCAAGAAAGATTGTGTTTGAGTTAAGGCACTTGCATACTCCTGAAGCATCTGTAACGACAAGAGTGCACCAATACCATGTTTGTACCCCTGCACGACCTCAATCCAGGGTTTTCAAACCACTTTTTCTACTCGATGATTACTTGGGACCTATCTATATACACAGAAAGCCCATTCTGGAAAAGGCTCCTCCTGAATTACTCTACGGGAAAGAAAACACTTACCTCAAGGTTACACAACGAGAGCAGAAAGTGATTCTGAGGGAAGCCGCGCAGGAGGGGGCAGGCTGGCCTTGCCCTGTGTTAGAAGCACAGCTGCCTGCTGCCCAGCCGAGTGGCTCAAGCAGGTAGGTGCCACCTCACTTTCTCTGTAGCCCTTTGGGGGGGACACGGCCCCTCGGTGTGCAGCAAGGAGAGGGCCATCCCTAAGCTAGGCTTCCTTCATCCTCCGTTCAGAGATGCTGCCAAAGAGCAGTCAGGTGGTAACTTGGTGACATGACTAAGCTGGGCTGGGTTCAAGTGAAAGATTTATCAGAGGTGAAATACCACTTCCAGGCCCCTTGGCCACCCAGTGCTAACAACATAAACACAAATGGCAAATACATCCTTATCCCACGCTAGTGAGGTGTATATCCCTTTCCACTCAGAGTGTTTATCAGAGGAGACATTTCTGGATGCACTGAAGGAGTCCCTTTCTCCATCTCATCTCTGTCTTTTTGGGGGGGGCTAGAAAAGTTTAGGATTACAACTAAAGAAGTGCAAAGGGCTGAAAATTTTTCATGGTAGAAAGAGTTAGATTTAGTGCCTGGAAGGAAATAGTTGTTAACTCGGAAACTCATTAGGACTTGATCTGGCTATTTCTAGACCCATGCAAATAGAGTCATGAGTTTTCATCCTGGCTGGTGGGACCAAAGGCGCTAGGAGCAAATAGTTCTATATTGCTTTCTGAATATTGTGAAATGTACCTTGTGGATTGTGAAAGAGATACTTGTGGTTTGTTCTTACTAACTCTACTAAATTTGTCTCTGCAAGAGCTCTGAGAGTGACCGAGAGTAAAATTCCCCGACAGGGTATCAGAGCTGGATCACACAGTTGTTTTACAGAGGAGAGTCACCATGCAATTTGAGGGCCAAATCCTGGAATACGTGTTCAGTCTTCATACCCAGGGAAAGAAACAAGGGCTTGCCAGGCGGGGGAAAAGGAAAGAAAAAAAAAAGGAAGACGACTATGAAATACTACTTTTACTCTTGCAGAAAATAAAGGAAACTCTGCCCATAGCAGGACAGGAATGGAGGGAGAATTTGACCCTCCACATTCTTGTTCCTCCATGAGCCATCTCAGAATAATACCCACTGGTGATGGGAGAAGCAAGCTCCCAGGCCCCAGCCCGACAAGACGCTACACCTCCCGGCCCAGGACCGTCGTGACAGGGCAGGTCTCCATGCAGGCAGGAGCCGGGGGTGACGGAGTCCGGGCTGGGGCCGAACACGGATGCTGGCGGGCACCCCGCGGCCGGGTCTCGCTGCCCTCCCCAATACCAGGGAATGCACTGAAAGAACCAGCAGGCCAGACAGCTCTCTTACAGCACGTTTTATTTGCAGCGGGGTTTCCAGGGTAGCGCGTGTGTCCCGAGCCCCGGGGTCTGTCTGCCCCGGGGGGACCCCGGGCCGGGGCCCGGCGGGGCGCTTTGGCCCCATCCCGGAGGGAGGCGGCGGGCCAAGCGGCGCTGGGGCTGCCCCTCTCGCCCCACAAGCGTTTGAGGGACGCGGCTGGGCGAGGGGGGCGGCCCCGGGGGGAGGGCAGCGGCCCCGGAGGCGGCGGCAGGCGCGGGGTGCCGGCCCCCCCGGGCCCCTCATAGCGCCTGGTAGGTCCGTCGGGGCGGCGGCGTCCCGGGCGTCCCCGGCCCCGAGTCGATGCTGGCGCTGGGCGAGAGGGAGTCGGCGTCGCGGAGGGGCAGCCCCGGCTCCTCCGCCGGGGAGAGGCGGTCCACGATGCTGGAGAGGCAGTCCAGGCTGGACAGGGCGCTGCTCTGCTCGGCGGCGTACCCTGCGGCCGGGGGGCGAAGGGCAGCGCGTTACAGCGGGGTCCCGCGCCGCCCTCCCCCAGTGCCGCGGGGAGCGGGGCGGCCCCCCGGCCCCCGCCTCCACCCCCCGCGTCCGCGGCTGCCGGCGGGTCGGGCTTACCCTGGGCCATCTCGGAGCAGTAGACGGCCTCGAAGCTGCTGCCTCTCGCCGACCAGACGGGGCTGCCGCAGTCGGCCTGCAAGACAGCGAGGGGCGAGTGCCGGCCCGGCCGCCCCCACCCCGCGCCCGGCGGGGAGCTCCCCCGGGGGAAAGCGCCTTCAAGGCCGGCGGGGAGGGAGCCCCGGCGCCCGCGGGGGAGCGGGCAGCGGCTCCCCGGGCAGCGCCTTCCCCGTCCCCCCCCCGCCCCGCGCCTTACCCCTCTGCTGCGCCGCGCTAAGCTGGGGGGGACGGGACACAAAGACGAGCCCCCGGGGCCGGGGCGCTTGCTGGGTGCCCTCTGGCAGCGCTACCGTCCCCCCGTGCATTCCCGGAAAGCCCGTGTGCATGCTCAGCGTTAAATCTGAGAAGTGGCCTGTTTTAACCCAAACCGTCCGCCTTTTCCTGACGTCCGGCTGCGCTCGGCCCGTCCCAGACCTCTGGGACCGGGGCCACGCCGCTAGGCCGAGGGGGACCTGCCCGCGGGCCTTCCTGGGGTCCCCGCAGCCCCGTGGCTCCTGCCCCTCTCTTACCATGCCATCGGAGCAGCTGGAAGTGGGGCTGGTCGGTTCGGAGCAGCTCTGTCCCGGCAGGTGATAGTAGTTTTCTACCTGTTCCCTCAAGAGCTCCTGGAGGCTCTCGATGTACCTGATGGCGTTTCTCAGGATCTCTACTTTGGGGAGTCTTTGGTTGGGGTTGGCAGTGGTGCACCTCTTCAGGGTCTCAAAAGCCTGGTTCACTTTCTTCAGCCTCCTCCTCTCCCTCATGGTGGCCGCCTTCCGCCGGTCCATTGTGGTGGATTTTCTCTTGCAGGCTTTGCAAGCCCACATGAGGCAGTGGCCGGCCTGGTGGTGGCCGGTGGGAGCTCGGACATGCTCCTCTTCCTCGGAGCAGGCGGGCTCGGGGGGCTCGTGGGCGCCGAAGGGAGGCAGGTCCCTGGGCTCGAAATCCTCGGGGAACTCGCCCTCCGGGGAGGAGAGGCAGGAGCTGTCATAGAAGAGCTCGGACGGGGAGAACTGGCAGCTGTCCATCACCTCCATCCCTGCAGCGGAGGCGGCAGTGTGGGGCGGCAGCCAGCGGCTCTCGGCGAGGGGCTCTGCAGCGCGCTGGGGCAATTCCCTCAGTAATTAGCGACCTGAGACGAAGTGTCCTGTGGCTGATGCGGGGGGCCCTTATATATACATGTAAAGGGAGGCTGGTCCGCGGCGGCCAGGCTTTATTAGCATATCCCACCACATCCCCTGCCGGGGGCTGTCTGGGCAAGCCCCCTCCAGTCCCCAGGAGACAATTTGCTCCGCACCGCTCCTTTGGAGAGCGGTGAGCTGGGCGCTTCTCTAATCAACGACCTCCCCAGAACTGGTTGCGACCTCTCCAAAGTTTAAACCGAGCCTGGGAATTTGCAGTTTTGGTATGGAAAGAGAAAGAGGGGCAGCGGACGCGCACGAACCGCTGACATTTCCTACAGAGCCGTTCCTCGTCCCTGTGTTCCCATCTCCCATCGCACGCTGCAGCAGGAGGGACACCGGCTCTCCCCACGGGGGAATTAACGTAGAGGCCCCCCCCACCCCCCAGCACCTACAGCGTCTACTTGCGTATCTTTATTCCCCACAGCCCGTGGTCTAGGTCTAACCTGAAACAATTTACCCCTCTTTTCAGACCTAAGATTTGTTCATTTATCCCGAGGAGGGCTTTGTCCTGCAATTAAAGCTGCATCACCAACCTTTTAAATTTACCAACCGGGGGACAAAAATGCACGGCTACGTGTGGCCAGGAGAGACGAGGAGGGGGAAAACCCAGATGTTAGTGCTGTCGGATCGGGTCACAGGGAAAGGTACGCACAAAAGAAAAGTGGACGTGTTTGCTCCGAGACAAATCCCTTTCCCATTCTTTCTCCTACTCGTGTGACCTGGCGCTGCTAGAGACACAACAGTCCTTGGGCTTGCTAATTTTCTGCTTTCAGGCAAACTTGTACCGTTACAGATGCGTCCCAGCTGCCAGTGCAACAAACCCCTCCTGGAAGTGTAAAATTTCTAACCCCACAATCCCTAAGTAACTTTACACAAGCCAGGGACAAAAGCTTTGCAGAGCTCCGGCCGCAGCAGTAGCTGAGCGGAGCGGTGCAAGGGTCATTAGAGTGGTAATGAAGCCATTTAACAGGCGTTCGCTAACGCGCAGGAATCCTTTGTTTTCATCCAGGTGGCTTTTGTAGTTGAGGAAACTTATGAGAAGGCAAAGGAAACCTTCCCTACCTGGGCATAAAATGACGTGACCCAGGCTAACTCAAACGGAGAGCGAGTGACCCAGCAGCGGTTCCAACGCTACGGAGCCGCTCTGTGTGCCCAGGGAAAAGGCGTCTCCAGGTAGCCTCTCTTCAGGAAGAGGTAATGCCGAGGGCATGGCGATCCGGTTGTCTCAAGGAGCCGCTCTTCAAGTGGGCAAGGCGGGCGGGAACACCTCCGTAGGGAAACCGTAGGCACACCGTAGGCACACCGCTGGAAAGCCTTCCCGGCCGCCCGGGCCAGGCGGGCAGCGGCCCGGAGCCGCGGCTGGGGCGAGAGAGACCCCTCTGCTGCTTGCCCCCACCCCAAACCCCCAAAAGGTGGATTTCTACTCTTAGGCGAAAACTTTTCCTAAAAAAAAAAAACCCTGACACGTACACACCCTTCTTCCTACGAGCAGACGCATAATTATCTAAAGGTTGGTGCAGGCTACATCTGCACTGCTTCGGTTTATTTGGGGCAATAAACGGGGGGAGCCCCCTTTGAAATGAATACTGTAGGAAAAGCAGAGAGTTGATAAAGGAGTAAAGTTACAGAAAGGGGAAAGCTCCGAATTTCAGGCTTCTGCCGCTCCGAGGTGCAGGTTGCTGTTTGGTTGGGCCACAGCCGAAACACGGCAGTTCCCTATTGTTTTCCTAAGAATCCGTCCGTCAGGAGGGGTTCTGCTCGGCAGTAACTTGAACTCCTCACTGGGCTGTGGCGTGCACACACACACACACACACACATTGATTTACCACGTTTGCGCTGGCTAAAATAGACCTGTTTACAGATCTATGCTTTGTGCACAAATAAACTTGATCTTTAAAGTGCCGGTTGCAGTTCTGATCACCTTTCAGGGGGTTATCTCCAAGCACGCACCGTGGATCTCCCGGTGCGCAATGCCAACCCCCTGGGTCCCGCTCTCCCGGCGTGCAGAGCTGTAGCTCCCAGCTTTAACTCCTAATCCAGCGGGGCTGGGGTTGTTAGGGAACGTGCCTTTCCCCCAAAGTATTTGAGGAGCTAGGAAAATTTGTTTCCTTTTTCCTTGAACATTTTGGGGGAAGGGGAAGAAAGGATGGAAGACCCTGTCACTCAGGAAGAAAAAAATCTGTAATTAGTATCCCTTAAGAGCCCCCGGCTCCTCTGGTAAAGTGATCTCAAAACAAATTTGCAGAAGTGCAGTAGGCGAGTGGAACTGAAGAAAGGGGAGAGAAAACACAAACTACAAGGCTGGCTAATGAAGCTGCTGGGGCGGGCGGGGGGGGGAAGAGTGCTGCATTTCAGGAGACGGGAGGCTCAAGTCGGGAAAGCGGGAACAGCCTGAGCGCCGCTGCCTCCTCCCGTGGACTGGCAGGGACAAAATGGTGAACGTGTCGGGACGTCTTTAAATGGTGTTTCCTCACCCCAACCCTGCCCACTCCGCAGCAATTGCCGTGCCGCGCCTGTTTCTGGAGGGATTCAATCCCACGCGGGGACCATTTGCAGAGTGTGCAATCCTTTCCCAAGCCCCATGCCTTTCTATTTAAGCAAAGAAAACCCGACCGAAACTATAAGTCCCCGGCCCAGGGAGTGAGAGGCGCTTGGGACCCACCCGAGCGCGCCCCGTCGTGCCCGCCCCCGGCCCTGCGGGACGCCCGCAGCCAGCGCCCGCACCTCCGCGAAGCACTGCGCGGCTTCCCCGCAGACCGCCGGCCTCGCCGGGGGGAACGCCCGGGCCCCGGTGCAAGACAGCAACCGGCAGCCAGAGCGTTATTTAGGGGTGTATTTTACTTAATGGTACGTGCGGGGACGGCGACGGCCGACGCGAGGGAAGCCGCAGGCGCGTCCCTCCGTGCCGCCTTCGCCCCCCGCCTCTCCCCTCCCGCGGCCGGTGGGTGCCGGTGCCGGCGGCGAGGGCTCCTCCGCGCCGCCCCGCCAGCAAAACTGTTTCCCAGTTGGGCGGTTGTGGCCGGGCGCTTCCAGCCGTGTGAGAAACGTTTGGTTCCCCCCAGCGCTGGGAACCGTGCGCACCTAAGTAAACACATTAGTACCTGCCAGAGGGATTTGTATAGAAGACAGCTGAAGAAGGCATTGGCCTCTGCTGGCACTCTGGGACTCCCAAGAGAGATCAAAGGGACACGAGGGGGCTTTTGGCAGCCTTGAGACTGGGAAAAGTTGCTAGTTCCTGCTATCGGAGGGACGTCCCAGCGAGCACATGGTTCAGTTATTCAACCTCCTCCCTCCCCTGCCCCCCGCTCCCATTCCCCAGCTCGTTCTCCACAGAAAGGTGGAAACTCTGGAAAAATCGTACGGGGTCCCCAAGGCAGCGGCGATCCACGCAGGCGTTTTCCCCGTGGAAATAGCTGCTGGGTCGACGCCTGCCCGCCTCGCCTTCCACCTCAGAAAATAAAGCCCGCTGCCGGCTGCCCGCCTCCCTCTCCGGGTTGCGGGCGGTTTACGGAGGAAGATGAAGATGCACAATAAAAATACAGGCTTTAAGCACTCCGGAGGAGAGCGGTGACGAGGCAGCGGCACTGCAGACGCCCCGTCTCCCCCCAGCCATCGCTGCCCCTCTGCAGCCGGCAGAGCGGGACGCTCCCGGCTCCGCAGGCCGCCGGGGCGGGCGGCCGTGCGCTGCCGGGCCGGGCCCCCCCGCACGGCTGCGGCGGCCGCCCCTCACGGCGGGCCGCCGGTGCTGCCGCACCCCTGCTCTCCTCGGGGAGCGAGCAGGTGGGTCCTGGCGGAGCGGGGCAGGTAGAGGCGAGGGAGGCCGGTGCCCAGCGTGGGCTTTCCTGGAGCAGCGCCCCAGCCCGCCTCTCTCGGGTGAAATAAACCGCAGCGGGAAGGAGGGAGCGGGAGGGACACTTGCGTTTGGGTAAAACCTGCGATGACTTTGTGCGTGGCCCCTCCGGAAAAAGACTTGATTAAATCACAAACCTTTTGTCCTTACCCCGTTATTACCCTTTGATTTTGTGATTCCAGCGCCCTGTTTGCTTTGGCTGGGGACTTAGGTAAAGATTATCGTTATTAATATCAAACGCAAACATTTTAATTGCAAACACACTGAGGACCTTCACTGGGAAGCCCAGCATGTCAGCCGCAGCCGCGGGGGTCACGGAGAGTCTCTTCGGGAGGTATTTTCTTTATTTAATGAAAAAACCCTTCCTTTAAGCAAACTTACTCCAAACAATCGCTCAAGTTACCCTGCCGCTGGAGGAGACCCTGCCGTGGGGGTCCTGCCGGGCGGACGGGCCAGTTCGCGGAGGTTAATGCTGGGCCGCGGGCAAACCCGACAGTAGGCTGGCGGGGTGTTGGCGTGACACTGGGGGTGCTTCAGCACCGCTCCTGCCCCGCTGCGGGAGGCGGGTCCTGCGGGGCTTGGTGCGGCCGGTGCTGCATCAGGCGTAGCGAGCTGCGTGTAGCCCTTCTCTCTGACCCGGCGGGGATCGGAACAAATTGTGAAGGAAGGCGACGAGCTGCCAACCCCGTCTGAAACGCTCTGTTGCTCGTCAAGTCCCTTCGCTACAGAAGCACGCTGCAACATCTTCGCGCTCTCGCTAAAACGCAGGGATGGCGTGCAAGAACCCGCGGTCCCCGAAGCGCCGCTTTCTGAAGCGCCCGGCAGCTCCCGGGGGCAAAGGGGTTTATTTGAAACGAGAAAAAGGGGGAAACTGTCGCATCGCTACGTGCCCAGCACGCTGCGCCGCCGCAATTACTCCTTACAACAGAGAGCAATTAGAGCGAGTACTTAGCCGTTTTAAAAACCAGGCTGGCCACGGCGGCACAAGAAGGGAGAAAGGAGGGCACCGCGATGGGAGCCGGCCCTCAGGGCAGTCTCTCTCAAGAGCTTCCCCTTCAGACGGACGTACCCGTGCCAGTGCCGGCCGGAGAAGGGGGAGACCTTCCAGAAACGTGGCTGTGACCTTTCAAAAAACAAAAACAAAAAATAAATCAAGGGTTAAAGCTGGCGAGGAGAGCGCCCGCGGGCAGAGTCGAAGTCGCGTCCCTTTGCTGCTGCCAGCCCTCCGGCGAGCACCGTGCGTGCAGGGCAGCGTGCCGTTTCCTGGTGGTCGCCCCTTCCCGGGGAATAAACAATCCGTTACAAACCGTAACGCGCTGACTGTGAGCAGCCCCGCTCCACCATCCTCAGAGAGGCTGTGTTTTTTTACATCACTGAGTGAAAGGCTTCGTATGTTGTTACTCCCCCCCCCCAGCCCCTTTTCGGCCGCTTAACTCTTTCCTCCCTGAGGGACCCCATTCTCTTCTCCCTCAGGCTCAAAGAAGTCAAGGGGAGTTACCTTTCCTGGGAAGAAATCACAGCTCCCCAGCCCCCAGGGGAGCGGGGTCCTGTCGCAGCCTTTTGCTGCCCCTTTAGGGTAGCAGGCCCACCGATTTTGCCGCAGACAAGGTTCAAATCCTCCGGTGCCGAGAGGGAAAGGCGAGAGGCGCTGAGCCTCTCTCTTCTCAAGGACCGGGGGGGCTCTTTGCGCTTCCCCTTTCTGAGCTCACCCACCATGTGCCGGACAAGGCCGAAGACGCGTCCCTGCCTGGCGAGCTTCGCGAGCGGCACTGCCGGACATTTTCGGGGAGCAGCACCGCTGTCCCGGGGCGGCCGCGCGTTCCGCCAGCACAGCGAGGAAAGGGGCCGCGGAGCGCGGCGGGCGGCCGGGCGGGCTGCGGGGCCCTGCCCGGGCACCCACCCCTGCCTGCCCGGCGTCCCCTGGGAGCGAACGGGGGAGGCAGGTAATTCACACCGCGGCTGCGGTCCCAGATAAGGAGAGACGCTCCTTAGAGGAGAAAACGAAGGAAGAGTCCGTCCTGAGTGCTGCCTCCGGTCACACGGGTCGTGTCTCGGCTACATATGTCTGACTCCTCAGGGCTGGATCTCGGTGAAGGCAGTGGCGGGTTTTAACGCCGGGATCGGGTTATTATTTAATTACGGGGGGGGAAACACTGTAACACAAAGAGCTTTATTTTACAATCCAAGAAATCCGTCTGTTCTTATATACAATATCACATTCCCTCATTTAAATAGATATTTGTTATGTTTACAAAAGAAAAGACAGTACTAAAATTATTTACAGGAACGAAACGAGGCGGGAACTCTTTAAATACGACTAACACGAAATGCAACCAACAGCTTCACTCGGACAGGAATGAACTTTCCGGCGAGTCTCGGACAAAGCGGATCACCGGTACACAGGTAAGTATCTTAAATTAAAAAAAAAAAAAAAAAAAGAGGAGGAGGTGGTCTATGCAACACAATTGAAAGAAAACAAAACTCAGCGGAAAAAAAGGAGGAAAGAAAAAGGGGGAAAGTCTGTTTGGCTCGAGTCAGTGAGAGCCATTTTCTCTGGGGTAGGTGTACCTTGACTCGACCTTAACAAGGCCCCTGCCTGGGCTTTCCACTGTGTTAATTTGCTTCATTACTTAGTTTAGAGGGAGGGGGGTGGGGGCTCCATCTCCGTTACATATACCAACAGAGCAACAGGACTTATTTCTCCACTACTTCCTCCACGCTGGGCAGTTTGGGCTCGTCGGAAGAAATACTGTCCACTATGGAAGAGAGACAGCGAAGGCTGCTGGAGGCCGACGACTCGACGATGGAGCCTCCTGCTCAACGAGAGAGAGGGGATTAAAGAGCAAACCGTTCCTCCTGGCCGGGCCTGCGGCGCAGGGCTCGCAGCAGGCGGAGAGCCCGGGGGCCGAGAGACCGCGTGGGCCGCGACCGTTGGGTTCGCGACCGTTAGGGACTGCGACCGTTGGGGCAAGGGAGGGGCGCGCGGCAGCGGGGGCGGCGGGCGAGCACGGCCCGGCGGCGGGGGCCGCTCCGCCGCGCACACGGAGGACGGCGGCCGCGGTGCGAGTTACCTTCCTTGGGGCTGACTCCTAGGGCTCGGGAATGGTCAGAAACGCTTTGCCAGTCGGAGCTGCAGGTGCTCAGGAAGTCTGAACTGGGGATCTGCGGCACACAGACGGGGGCGGGAGGGGAACACACGCGGGAGGACGGGTATTAGTAAGGTGGACCGCGGCTCCCCGGGGCGGGCCGGCCGGCCGCCCGCTAGAGGCCCGGGGAGCTCGCACGTTCCTCGGGGGGGCCCCCTCCGCGCCCGTCAGCCTGCCCGGCCGCCCGGGCCGCCGCAGAGGCCGTGCCGAGGAGGAGGGGAGGGGACGGGACGGGCGCGGCGGTGTCGCAGCTGGATGCCAGGGCGGCGGGAGGAATCGAGCGGCAGTGCTTACGTTTCCCTGCTTGGGGCTGAAGCTGAAGGCGTCCCCCCCGATCTCTTGCATTTTCTCCTGCTGATCCAGCCTGTGCAAGAGGTCCTGCAGCCTCTCGATGTAGCTGATGGCGCTCCTCAGGATCTCCACCTTGGGCAGCCTCTGGTTGGGGTTCGCCACAGTCCGCCTTTTCAGAGCCTCGAAGGCTTCGTTGATCTTCTTCAGTCTCCTCCTCTCCCGCAGGGTGGCTGCTTTCCGTCTGTCCGTGGGGGCCGACTTTCTCTTGCAAGTTTTACAAGCCCAGATCAAACACTGGCCGGGGCAGTGAGGGGGCTGCAGTCCCGGGGGTGCCAGCACATGCTCCTCTCCGCTGCTGTCACTGCCGGCCTCTGGCGGCATTTGGTCCTGACAGGGGGACAAGGTGCCATCGCTGCCTGGGTACAGTGGGGATCCCTCTGCCATCTCCAGCTGCTGCAGGGCTCCATTCTCCCCGTCCAAGTAGAAGAAATAGGAGCCAGTTTCAAAAAGGTCCATCATCATGCTGTCCCTCGGCCTCTCTGCCTGCTTGAGTTGGGTGGCAGGCTCGAAAACACCCCGAGGAACAACCCAGATGGAATTTAATTAGTGCAGTGACATAAGTCCCCCCCTGCTTTATATAGGAGCTGCTGAAACCCTATCCAACTTTTAGCTGTCGCGGTGCATCACCCTCCAAAACTGATTCCAGCCAGTCTCCTGGGCGCTGTCCTGAGAACATCTCCTATTTAGAAGGGGGAGGGGGGGCACGAGGGGAGGGAGGCAAATTAAAAAAAAAAAGGGGGGGGGGGAACAAGCAAAAAATAACATTACTACCCAACTTCCCCTCTCCCCCCCCAAAATTCTACAAGCTTGGGGTGCAGTGAAGGGACGCAAGGTGGGGGCTCGGGAGCTGTGTCCAGGCGTGGCGGACGGCCCTGTCCCGGCTGCCGAGCCCGCGGGGGCACGGCTGGAGGACAAAGGCACGGGGCTTCAGAGGGAGCCCTCCCCCAGCCCACCCCTCACACACCCCAGCGCACACTCCTTGCTCCGGTGCTAAGTATAGATCTATAAGGAGAGATTTCAAAGGCAGCCATCGCTCTCCAAATAGGCGGGTTAATATTTTCAGAAGAAGCCCCTGCTATTCCCTCCCCCCCTCCGCCTCCTCCCTTGAAGCATGCCATTCCTGTGACCCAAGCCACCCGGGCCAGCCCAAGGTTAGGAGCCAAGCTCACTGTTCCTCTACACACAGGGGGGAAGGTTGCCAAGGCAGAGCCTTGTTGCGGTACTGAAGCACCCACGGTTATTGCACCTCAGCTTAGTCTTTTAATCTGAACTTTCCCATGTTGCCTATGAGGTGACAGGAGTGATTCCAGGTGACTGGGTTACAGTCTGATGGGGCTCTCCGGACAGCCCCTGTCCTTGATGGTGTTTAGGGCAAGCAAAGCTCAGGCATCTGGTTTAATCCCTTAGGCCTGGCAAAGTATATACAACTTCCTAGCCCCTGAAACAGAAATGGAGCTTGTGATCACTGTCTGTTAGCGTATATTGTAATGCCACATCATGTCTAGGCTTCTCTTACATCAAGAAAGAGAAGGTATGGGAAAATGGCCTGTTTGCCTCTTTTCCTGGACTGCCCTGTATCCCTTAAATCCCATGTAATTTCTCTCTCCTTATGTAAAAATATATATATGTGTATATGCATATATATGTGTCCGTATCTATAGACACACACATGTATGTATGTATATTTATGTGGATAAGTGTATTTCTGTGTGTATATATATGTGTATACATGTGTATACAATGTGTACACATGTGTATACATGTGTATACACACATATATGTGTATGCTTTTTCGTAGAAACTCACAATAATATATGAAGAGTGGATGAAGCCCTGGGAATATCACAATATCTCTCAAATATAGCTTTTAACTTCATTCTTTCTGAAGGGAACTGTGGCATTTTTGTTCATGTCTCAAAAGCTACAATGAAATGGATCATTGTCTTGACTGTTTCTCCAAAACTGATTGCAAACCAATTTTTCAGAGTACAAAAATCTTAAAGGGTAGTTGTGATTTTGTTTTGACCAAATCAGTGTTGTTGGAATGGATCTCATTTCTGCTTTAATGAGGCAGAACAATATCCAGTTTTGGATGAGACAGAGAAATTCAGACTGTTCTCAGCGAAACTAATTTTGATATTAATATTCCAGCACTGAGGTTTTTTTCCTCTTCAGATTAAAGAAAGGGTAGTCTTGCAGTTAAGGAGCTGAACACAAGACACAGTTTCTCAGTTTCCATGCCCTGCAACTTGCTTTCTGTTTGACCTTTGACCAGTCACTTAATTTCCCTGTGATTTAATTTTCTACCTTTAAAAAGGGATATAATGTTGACCTTTACCCATCCCTTGTGTTTCTCATTTAATTTGCTGACTATCCAGGGAGGAGCCACCCCTTGGTGTTACATGCTTTGGAGTCCCACAGGGATGTTTGTCCCATACCATTAGTGATGGTAGTAATGAAAAAAAAAAGAAAAATCGTAAGTCTGTGGATTATTTAAAACATTTTCACATTTACTACAGTCATTTTTTCTTTTAATCTTTAGTTTCTTCACTACTGCTCTGGGAATGTTTGGAAGAAGACAGAGAGATGAGATCAATCTACTGGTAGGGTGCACAAATGAAAACTTAGTTTAAGGGAGAAATATCATTACCAAATTATTGTTGGCCTTTCAAGAGTTTTAACTGGACTTCAGGAGTTGGGAAACTGGCACTTTAGGAGCCAGATGCTCCTTCTGCTGTCAACAGATTTTTCTTTTTTTAAAAACAGGAAACAAAATAAGAAGTTCTTTCTTTCCAGCACTTAGTGCTAGAGTAAACAGATTTGGTTCTTCACAGTAACGTGGGCACAGCATAGTTAGCCCTTTATTGAGCGAAACTGCATCAACTGTAACTGAATTTTAATTTGAATGAAGTTGACCAATTTCCCCATCACATAAGCAACTTGAATTTTGCTGTAGCCATCACACCCCATCTCCCATTCCAGCTCCTTGGTGAATGTAACACAGCTAGCCAACAACTCTAGCGTATTTGAAAATGTTCTCAGTGATGCTCCCCGTTACAAAAGTGGATCAAGAAGAGGATCCAAAAGTTGGTGCTGGTCTTTTTTCTTTTCATGCCTTGCATTCCAGATCATGTTCGATATAAGCACAAAGACATAAGAGGAAGTAAAAGCACGTAAATAAGAACAACTGTCCATAGAGTTGGAAGGAGGATCACTGCTGAACTCCGCTTGTAACTTCAGTCTGCTTGATAGCCCCTTACAGAAAAACTCACTCTCAGTCTGTGAAGCCAGTTCTTTATTCAGTTGTTACTACTTCCACCAGAATACCGTGGTACTCTACCAAAAATGTACTTTCAGTACATTTACACAAGTAAAATATGAGATGTACAGTATTTCACTGGTCTACAAGGTCTGTTATCCTACCAAAGAAGTATCTCAGTAAGTCAGTGAGTGGTAAATTCAGTAAGTGGTCAGGATGACCCAAATCCAAGAAAGATGCACTGCATTTGAAGTCACAGCTGATCTCCAGAACTTTGATCCCTCCAAATTCACTTTTCCACATAAACTTTTCTGGATAATTGTGGTTGAATAATGAGCCTGGAACTGCCCAGGTCACTCCTGACACCTTCTGTTTTAAGCAGAAGTTCAGTCCAGAATTATAGAGAAATATTTTGTCATCTAGGACCCACATAGCACCACAAACCACTCCAAAAAACTCCTTTTCCTCTTTCACTCTCCTCAAGATTCTTCCAGCCACAGGTATTGTGTATTTTTAATCTTTGATCTCTTTGACACTTCTTTGCAGTGGCATCAGTAATGAGTGGGGATCAGGCATATCCACTCCTACGTGGCATTCTGAAAGGGCACCTAGGCAAAGGTGAAATTTTCAGCCTGTCTTTATTGTAGCCCTGTTCTACTCGTACAATACCCCCCTTGATTTGAGAGATGGTTAGATACCTTGGCTACCAGGTAATTATTCTTAAGTTGCTTCTTGCAGATTTCTGAAGTGCAGGTTGTCAGCGTAGGCCCAGCTGTGGGCATACTGGGGTTCTCAGAGTTTCTTTGCACTTCAGATATGGCAATTTTTCTGTTCACATTCCCAGTCTCCTTTTTTTCGTTTTACACTCCTGTTCAACAGCATCTTTCTTAGCAGAAACTTTCCCTTTCAACATATTTTATTGTTAATACACAATGCTGTTCTTCTGCCTTTATTTCTGTCTTTTTCAAACAGTTTATATTCTTAAAAACTTGTGTTTCACCAAGTTTCTGAAATCTCTCTAACATTTGACTTGATATCTTCTACTGATATTTCTAACATGTCCTTTTTTCACAGGAACAGTAACACCTCCTTTTAAAATTTTAGCATTTTTCATCTAATTTCTTAACAGAAAAAAATGATACACTGTCCTCATTATAGTCTCAAGGCAACCACTTAGAGAACCTCTTTGCTACAGAAAAAGTCTAGGCATTTACTCCTGTCCCATTCTCCGTCAATTCCAATTCACAGAAGACCTTCTCACCTGAGTTTGGTAGTGTATTCAGGTAAGGGTAGGTGGCATGTCTGGGGATATGTGTTAACATCCGTGTTTTGTTGTCTCTTGTAACCTGTATGTTACATAGGACACCAGTCTAAGCTATTAGAGGGTTAATTGTCTGCCATTCCTCCTGGTGTGTCAAGAGGTGCACTCAAATACTCACCCAGGATGTGTTTACTTTCTCATTTTAATTTGTCAGGAATTCCCTTGTGGAGCAAATCTCTTAATATCCCTCACTTACTGCACTTTTGATGCTCGTTACAGGGTGCTCTCAGAGTGTGTCAGCTGGGTTCTGTTCAGGATAAACTTAAGCTGGAAGGCACCCTGAAATGTGAAGTGGATGCTAGGTCTTCAGCACTGCTGGTTTCTACAGATCTGCTCTTGATGCACCTATATTATCTGCTAATGTATTCATAGTCAGAGTTCATTGGGAAGAGCTTGCGAAAACCTTGGCATGTTGCTGCACTATGGGATTTGCTGCTGAAATAGTATATTATGCCAAGGATTGCAAAAGCTAAGGAGGATGAGACACTTCATGTCTCCTTTCCCTTCAGAAGGAAATTTTAAGCAGATGGGAAGGATTGAGATATCTTTACTTTTTAAAGATGTTTGAAATGGCTGAGAGATGTGGAAACTGTAAGGGGGAAGTTGGTGCACAGAAGATAGGTAATCTAGTAAAGAACATCTATCCATCCCTGAATCTACAACTTATTACAGAAATGTTTGGTGAACAGAGATTAGAGATTTTCCGTGAGTTTTCTTGAAAGTCTGGGCAGTGGAGGCTCTATGGGAGACCAGCATTTCTTATGCTGACAATGACCTATGGGAAATTTAAGCAAAAGAACTTTACTGACATTCATGGAAGCATAGTTCCTGCTAGTGGAACAGAGCATATGGAACTTCATGGCTTGTGGTATGTAGGAGCACTTCTCAGATGAACTTCATTATCTCTTCTTGCCTTAAAATGTTTGAATTTCACAGAGGTCTGCAGGGGTAACACGGACCAGCTTTAATTCTTGATTTTCATTTATATATGTTGTTAGACTATCAGCCAACTTTTGCTTACCTAGATTCTGTAGTTTACTTGACCCTTTCAAATTCTGCTTGTTCAAGGAAATGATACTATTTGCATATCCACATCGTCACATGCACTCTCACTGGAGATTTAGGAACTGACTAGAGGAAGTGTGTGTACTGTGCATGCCAGTGCTTGTGTATAAGTATGTGCCATTTCAGAGAATTTAAAAGCATGTGGGAGCAACCATCCCTCAAATGCAAGTTTGGCAAGTGGAGTAGTGAATGGTATAGTATATGCTCTGGAGCTGGGAAGCCAGAAAAGTAGAAACCTGGAAAAGACAACTTTGTATTATTTTACGGTCTTTGTAGGGGAAGATTTTAAAATTCTTATTCACAGAGGCCTTGGCTGTATAGCTGTTCCAAATTATTGCTGTTTTCCTTTGATTGGATATGGACTTTAGTGTTCATATCAGTTACAGTCCTGTTAGTATCTGAGAGGTGCAACCTTGCTAACTAAACAGACTTCTCTAGTTCAATATGGTAAGGTAGGATTTCATTACAGCTCTCATGTTGGGCAGTTATGAGACACAGTTCTAAATGGCAGATGCTTTAATGCCTGTGTCAGGGTCTACAGTGACAAATAGTCACCACTGCACAAACACATTTATTTTACTACAAGACGTTTTCCCGGGGAGGAGGGAGTGCCAATCAGAAACCGGAGGCCCGTTGCGCTGTTGCTGGCTGGGACAAGCATTTTCCATGGTTCTATCCACAAGCAGGCTTTCCTTGTAGGAAGAAAGGTAGTAATAATGACTGATGTCCTCTACTTGTGATTAGGCAAAAAATGGGGGACGTGAAATGTGACACGAGTACAAGACACATCATGTGCTATACAATCATATTTTTGCCATCACATTTTTTGTAATTACATGAAAGGCCATTTTTACAGTCATATACTTATTTGTCTGTTTACGCTACAAACTGTTGGAAGCATAGAGTGCAGTTTCACACTATGTAGTTTCAGAACATGATGGCTGTGACATCTAAACCTAATCTCAGTTGAAAGGGCAATAGTTAAACCATAGTTGCTACTACTAATTAAAATAAATATTCATTTTAATTCTGCAAGTGAAAGGAAGGAAAGGGTGTGCAGAGAGCTAGTTTCTGCATCCAACACTCGGGCTAATCACATCCCTGCTGTCTATGGACAGAAAGAGAGCTTAGTGCTCAGACAGTGGAAAAATGACAGCTTACTTTTCTGGGGCTCACAAGGGATTTTTGCGGAGCCATGGATCTTCATGGAAAACTGGGATGATAATGGCTTGGAAGTGGAAGCTGTGAAGATACAGTGAAGGTAATGGATGTAGACAGCTCCATCCTCAGCAATAACATAGGGACTGTTTAAAACAGCACATCACAAAACCGTGAAATGATTATGCCAAGTGATCGCTTTTTATACATAAATTGTATGCAACTGTTTCATCATCCATTGCCAAATAATCTTTTGGTTTCTTGGTGTTAGCTCTCTGACATATGGGCGTGCCAGTTTAATGAGCTGTTTGATTATAGATACATGGCATTGGATGATTAAGATGAAGTTAATAAGCTGTAGTCAAATGCAGGCATTACTTGGTCTTGACTATTTCCTGGTGCTGCATTAATTCAGTCCTCCATTATTCCATGCACATGTGGATTTAAAATGCAGAAATAACTGAAATGGGAATCTCATGAGATATTACTGTTGCCAAAATGTAACTACAATATTGAAAGTAATGCAATCATGTCATAGCCCTAGAGAATTCCCTGTTCGTCATGAGATTTTATATATTTTCTCTGTTGTCTATAATTTCAAAATGTGTCCATTTTATTTTCAGTATTATTCTGCCTTCGTGGACAATCAATTTAGCTCATAATTTTGAAGAAATGTTGATTTCACTATAATTTGTACTTTGTACATTTTACATGATTTGTACTTCAAGGTTTTGTTCTCCATGTGTCATCGTTACCTCTTGCTTTCCACATCCTACGTTGCTCTTAATTGAACAAATAAAGCTTGTGTCATGTACTTTGTTATGACTTGCTTGAGATTGTTTGGGTGGCATGCCATCAATCTTTTACAGTATATGGTAAATACAGAATGTTGGTTTTGCTGTCCTGTCACATTTTCTGCTTTAGCAGAGATAATTGCTATGTCCTATGTGTTCTCCTCCAAGTTCTTCCTTAGGTACAACGATTAGCTTTGCTGAGTCAGCCTCAGCTTTGACAAGCATGTATGCACCATCTTAATTTCCATAAATATGTTCCTGACTGATTTGAACGTAATGTTCACAACATGTACTTTGGGTGGTCTACTATGTGGCCATTCCCTTTCCAAGCATCAGTCAGATACCTTTCTCTGTGTAGCTGTTCACAAGTCTTTTGATTGCTGTGTATCCATAATCCTTGGGCTTTACTGGGCTTTAATGCAAAAAAAAAAAAAAAGGGTTTGTATATTTATTCTTAACAACATTTCCTATTTTCTCCCTCTCTTTCTGTGTTGTAGCAAGAAAAAAATGTTTTCACAGATCCACCTTTCTTTATCCGTTAAGAATACACTGATCATCAAACTTTTTCATTATTCATTCTAACTCCTTCTTACCACCTCCACTTGATTTGGGCTGGTACACTAGTTGGTGTATTTTGGGGCCCTTTTGCATCACTTACAGTCTCCTGCATCTGCTGGCTTCTTCTAATCATTGAAAGACAAATGTACTTCTGTCCGTTCCTGGTGATAGCCTAGTCAGTTATCCACCTGGAAAATACCTCAAAAGTCCTTAAAGTTTTATCTCCCATCAAATATAGGGATAAAGTGCTCAAGGTGCCACACTGCTGTCCACCAAATGTGTCATCTGTATTTTCTGAGAAAGGACAATATCAGACGCTTCAGTGGAAGATACAGGATGCTCTGAAGAGGTTTCAACAGAGAAATTTCTTCCTAATCCCTTCAGTTACAGTGGTGTGAGCCCTCAAACATGACAGCCTGTATCACCTTCAAACTTAAAAAATAAATTCTGTATAATGCATCTGGGACTAGAGAAAATGTTAATACAGAATCCCCAGGTATCTTATCTACATGGGCTTTCAAAAGGAAAATTGCTGCTGCTTTTAGAAAATAGAAGCCATTGAGATAAAGTCTTCCGGAAAGAAATTTGCTCTGTATTAAATAGCAATAATGACCTTGAATCCAACATACATTGTATCATGTTGTTATCTGAACCTGTTGCATAGCTGCAAAACTGTTTTAGGCTGTCAAGGTCATTCTGTTATTCAGCTGTGTGTCATTTAAGGTACAAGCTTGTAAACAAGGTTGGTTACCTGTGATCGGTCAGTGCACGAAATACAGCAGTCTATGTTGTACCCCTTCACCTCTCTCCTGTTCATTTTACATAATTTCACTTAATAACTTCTGCATGTTTATATACTAAGATTTCACTTGCTTTGAGATTCCTGAAGGCTCAAAAATGTGTTCTTTGAAGTGCACTGGGATCTAGATGTTGTAACATGGTCTCTTGAACATGGCATGGGTATGTGGCACAAAGAAATCTGCAAATTTGTTGTTTGAGATTTTTGAAACAAGTAAATGGCTCTGACCACTAGTTCTGTACTGTGTTAAAACACCCTTGTGATGCTCCAAAAGTACAAAGGAGTCTTATGGTCATCCTAAAACAGAACATGAAATTTCTCAAGGTATGGAAAGAACCTTGACGGGGCTGACACTCTTCCTGCCCCATGCAATTCATCTGGCACATAGGACACAAGTCAGGAATGAAAAGGGGATAGTATTCAGAAATTCTGCGTGACAAAATGGGTCTTACCCTTCTCATTCTAGCCAGACTTCACAAAAGCATGCTTAAAAAATACCTGTATTTCATTTTTCACCAGACCACTCTGCAGAACATTTCAGAGAAACTGTGTAGACTAAAAGATTGCCAGGTGCCCTCTCTGCCTGCAAAAATCATCAAAAATAAGGCTTCAACTGAATTGATGTAAGTGCTTCGATTCTTGGAGAAAGTGTACTAATTATGTTTTTTGGGGAAATGATTTGATAATCAAACATTGAGGAAAAGTTTAGAAGAAAGAAACACAATCTGTTCTGATTAGATAAAGAATCCCTGGAAGAGCAATCTTAGATCTGTGTTCTGAAACTGGTAACTGGACAACATATAGCTATGTTTAGACTTCGAGAAAATAGTGAGAAAATATTTTTGTTGTGAAGTGTGAAACAGCTGGCTTATAACAGAATCTGTTGACCTGCAGTGTCATTATTTGTAAACAACATTTGTGTATTACAGCACAATAGAAATGTTTGTCTGGAAGTGTTAAGCATTACAATTATTACTTTGAAGTATTATAATTACTGTAATAACTGAAAAATAGAACAGACAGAAGTAATTGTGCACCAGCAGTTCCTAAATAAACTCCAAATGACAAATAATAAATTAATTTTATTTTGATGGGTCCATACATAGTAGCCTAGTCATGTTCTGTTCAATGGGAGCTGCTGAGTGCTTTGGACTTCTAAAAAGCTCGGTGTTTAAATGAGATGATTAATTATAGATTATAAATGTCATTTTATGAGAATACAATTAATTGTAAAACTTTATGTAGGAACTAATGCCTTCAGCTTGGGACAGCCGTAGTGGAACAGCACTAGCTTTTCAGTAATGTCTGCAGGTGGTTTCTGAAACCGGATGGTATATGAAAAGGGAGGAGTTAAAACCAGATGAGTTCAGAGCATGGCATTTACCAGTTCACGTAAGTGCACCTTATCTTTCTTTTCCTTCAGAATTGGTTCCTTGCAGCCATGCTAATTAGCAAGTTGCAAACTGAATAGCGAGCAGAGCTAATGAGAGCAGTTGTGCTTACAGCAGGGATGCAGTCTTCAGGGTACAAGTCCAATCGCAGATTGCTTTCTTCTTGCATTCATGTTGCTGTCATCAGTGAACCATGTCTTGCTTTGAGGAATCAGGGTCTGTTGAATTAAGTAAAAGATAGGCAAGACGGACCTTACATTTCAGAACTGATTACCGGTCTGCAAACTACTACAGGAAAAGAAGTAATCAAACTGAACTGGTCATCATAATCAGGAATATGCCTAGCACTGATAAAGTCATTGGTGCAAACACTGAAAACTCAATCACATTGACATTCAGTGGACAATACAAAATCATGCAGATTTCTGCTTTGGCTGTGGAGGACAGCATCAGTGGGTTTTGTATCAATTTAAAGATTGTGAGTGGTGTTCCTACAAGGTCAGCTGAGCCCACTCAACAGTATGAAACAGAATCACCTAACAAAGTTTCTCATCTGCAAGTATCAAACAAGTATTTAACAACAGGATAAAGAAACTTTGTCATATTTGGAAGATACACAGTGCAGAATATAAAGGCTCTGAAACGTTTACAAGAATGATCATTAGTAGTGACATGGGTAAGAGAGAAGTTGTCTCTGATGCTGATTGCCCCTGAAGATTCAGTCTTTTCTTTATCATCTTTCAAGCTGTGAAGTCCATCCTGCACAATCTACTAACCTTCAAGGACATTATGTTAAATAAACTGATGCTATGAGAAGCCTTAAATGAACTTTCTACAGTTCTTTCCAAGGAAATCACTTTTCCTTATTACAAGAGAATTAGAAGTCAGCATCCAAGATATCAGTGTTATTAGTGAAGAATTACCACGAAAGATTGCCAACTAATTAATAACTAATTAATTGAAATTGCTTTTGGAGAAGAGAGCCCTCTGAAGGTTCTGGATCATCAGTGTTGCTCCATTTGGATCCAAAAGTCATGTCAATTTACAGAAAGGATTGCTATCTATCTATCTATCTATCTATCTGTCTTTTGAGTCAGCTGATGCTAGGCCTGAGTATTTCATGGAACAAGGAGTTATTAAATGATGACACAGTCGGCACTATCTTTACAGACTGTATTATTCGTTATGCTGGCTGAAAGGTAGTGTGTGAGCACACTCAACCAGCATCAATGCTTCGTGGCTGCTTATATTTAGCTGTTTTTCCAGGTAGAGGCTGTGTCTTTGCAGAAGTTAATTTTACACAGGCAGCAGCAACAGTTTATGAACAATAAAGAGTCTGTAGATGCTCAGATTATCACCTCTTATTGGGGAGCTTTCTCAGTCAAGCATCTCAAATTTGACGTTTCCATGATGCCAGGTATTTTGTAACACTTCACATAAACTATTTTCCAGAATTCCAACTGTTCAGTACTGTGATTATGTCCTCATGATGGGTTCAGTTAGCAGTGAACTTGCTTAGTGTTTTGGGGAAGTTTTAAGCTGCTTATAAAGTCATGTATCTGAAGTAAGAGGAGAAAATACAGGACTGGAAAAAAGCAATGTCAGTTTCTTGAGATGTATGACATTCTCTGACAGAAGATACAGTGTCCGTGAACTGAAATTCAAGCGAGAATTTGATGATCAATAGAGAAACTGCCTGAAGTGATAAAAAAAAATTTTCCTCACCAATGTGAGCTACCTAATAAAAAATAAATTGTAACTGTGTTTTTATTTCTGAAAAAAGTCACTGAGTCATCTTAGTTACACACAGCACATCCAAGAACTGCATGCATGCATGCACAGACCAACAGTCATGCCTGTAATTCAAACTGACACCAGAATATAGAGAGTTGTAAATAAGACTAAAGTTAGTCAAACTACTTAATGTGACTTTTCAAGAGCCCCAAAATTTCCAAGTAAGCCATGATCTAGAATGGTCTTACCAACTGTACCAGGCCCTTGCAAGGAATTAGCTTTCTGACTGTGATAGCTTTTGGTTTGAAATACCTTAAGATTATTTTCATCACAAATATCTGAGGTAGTAAGATGAATTCTTCATCATTTGTTTGCAACTTAGCAGTATCAGACAACAGAATTTATTTGTGTCTGATGAGTCCAGGTTACACCAACAGCTTTTTCATTTGAGCTGTCATTGCACAAGCAGTCATGCCGAACTATGGTGAAGACAACCCGAAATGCACTACAGATATTCTTGAAAGAGATTGCATGATAAGACTTGTCAAGTTCTCATTGTCCTGCGTAGCACTCCTTGTCCAGTTTAATAGCATCAGTTCAGCAAGATGGCATCTTAGTTCAGATCTTTATGATCTTAACTCTGTCATACCTGAGGCAATGCAGTACTGGCAGGAACAGATTGGATTAATCTCAGCCATCCTTACGTTCCTTTTTGCCATAAGAATTCATATGTGATAGAAACTATTAGCTGAACCAAATGGCTTCCTTCAACATTTATCAGAGTCATCAGACCTGTCTTATATATAGTCTACGTCCATCATCCACATACTTGTTCTTTGACACAGTAAGCTTACTGAAGTAGTTAATGGCTTAGTGCAAGTGACCCTTCCTACTTTTGGTACAATGGAAAATAAATAAGCCCCATATAAGAAATATATAATATGTGAGAAATTCCCTGCTGGGTCAGCCCAGTAGTCCACCTAGTAGAATATTCTGACTATTTAGAAAGTGCGTATGAGCCTGGCCACTTCTGGTCATCCATTCCCTTTGTACTTCCTCAGTATCAAGAACTGTCTAATCAGGGACGTTATAGGGCACATCCCTGCCTAGTTCTGTTAGTATCTGTTTACAGACATGTTGCCCATGAATTTGTCTAATCCTTTTCTGAGCATCCCAATAGTCTCTCACCTCCCAAAGTATTTTTTGTAATTACTTACATCTGATAGTGTAAGTAATTGTGCTTGCTGGATCAGGTCCCAAAGGACAGGCCAGCGAAGGGAAACCTAGATAGATAATTCTTCTTGGACTAACCATGAGAAGGGGCTCAGAGCTGTCAAGAGACATCAGGAAATGTGTAGGTTAACACATGTCAGTTAGCAGTAATGCCATCAAGGGCCTGATTCCACATGGGACTTATGTGCCTGCGCCCCACTTTGGGTGCCTAAATTCACAATGTAGATTTTCAGGCCTTGCTACAAAACTTTAGAGATGTCTGAAAAGTATATGTGCCACGTTTTTCTTCAGTAAATTTCCAGAGGTATCTAAACATCATCTTCTGGACGTATGCAGATATCCCTCACTGTTGGCACAGCAGAGCAGCTCGGTGCATTATTTTTGATGTGCTCCTGCCTGATATATTGACAGGACCTAGAACAGACGGACTCAGAACACACTTTCTAGATTGGACCTTCAACACAGCTTAGGCAGGGGCATTTTATGTTGCAGTTCAGGACTTACCAGAATGTCCTTCTTGATGAGACTGTAACTACCTCTTAGTGAAACCACAAGATAAATGGCGATCTTGACCAAACAAGACCCTGAGTAACCTGATCAAACTTTGAAGTTGGCCCTGGGATAGATGACCTCCACAGCTCCTTTCCAGCCTAAATTATTCTAATATTCTGTTCTAAAGCTGAGGAAGAGCAGTCATGAACAAGATAGGAAAAAAAAAGAACTAAGGCTGGGAAAGAAAGGATAGCATAGACATGTTAGGACAAAATCAGAAAGGCACAGGACAAAGCAATAAATCACTATCAAAAGACATAAAAAGTAAGAAGAAGCTTTCATTAAGTATCACAATAGCAAGAGAACTAAGGGAGCCTGAACAGAAAGGAAGCTATTAACAGATGATGCTGTGCTTAATGCTCTGTCAATTCAAATTACAATTAAAAGATGAAGTGCATTTAGCTGGTTTAACAAAATTATTAGCACTAGTAACAACAGCAGAAGGAGTCAGGACGGGACAGGAAAACCAAGAGGTAAAATAATTAGATTAATTTACGTGTTAAAACTGGTTTGGCCTCAGCATACTTAGAGAACTGGCTGAACTGATCTCAGTGCCATTTCCTGATATCTTTGAGAACTTGTGGGGGATGAGTGAGATTGCAGAAGGGTATAGATGGGCAAATGTAATGCATATTCTTAAACAGAAGGAAAGAGGGACTTGTAGATGGGAAGTTCAACCTAAGTTTCTGTGGAAATACTGGAAAATGAGACAATATTTTTGTGCACCTGGAAGAATACAAAGGGGGCAATAATACCAACATAGATTAGTCTTGTTGCTGTTAAAAAATTTTCAAGACTAAGTTGTGCCAAATCAGCTTATTGTCCTGCCATAACAAGAGAACAATTCTTGTGGTTATGGGATAAGCGGAAGTCACTTACTTGATTTTAATGAAGTTTTTTTACACCGTTTGACATGACATCCTCATATGAAGACTAGGAAACTGAAAAATCCTATGGGTATTCAACTCCTTGGAAACTCATCAAAGAAGAACTCTCAAATGAGGGACTTCCCAGGGTTCTGCTCTGGGAACTCATGTTTTAATTAATAACTCAGATGATGGAATAGAGAATACACTCATCAAGTTTGCAGATATCACAGAGATAGTATTAATTGTCAGCTTGTTGGAGGACATGCTTAGATTTCAAACTGGTTGTGATGAATCGGAAATATCGTCTTTAATATGTTTCAATTTGATGAGGACAAGGGCACAAATGAGCACTTAGGCAAGCCAGATCACTGAAGACATATAGACTGAGTAACTAGGTAGGTGGTAATTCTACAAAAGAAAGAACCTGATGGTAAGACAAATGTATGTCATGCTGTTGAGGAAAAAACCCCACACATTCCAGCAGGACATACAAACTGGAAGGAGGCACATGAGGGAGTCCTTCTGTCCTGTTCTAGGCTGGTAAGATGTCAGCTGTAATTCTGTGCCCATTTTCAGGCACTGCACTGCATCTCAAAACAGATACAGCTGGTACAGCTAGAGAGAACAGAGAACACTCACAAGAATGATGGGAGGCTTAGAAACATGGTCTCAGTAAATGTTGAATGAATGTGGTGGTATAGAATGGAGAATAGAAAAGTCAAGAGAAAGTGCTGGCAGTGATCAAGCAAACAGTAAGCAATTGCTGCAAAGAGGAACAGAGTAAACTGATGCTGGTGATTATGTGGATAGAAAAAAATATACGCAATTAGTTATAATAAGGCAGATTTAGGTAAGTCTCTTGATGGAAGGAAAAACACCAGTCTGGCTTAGCTGCAGAGCAGCAGCTATAAAAAACTCTGCCAGGAGTGATGTAGCCTTCAAGCAAAATATGACAGACTATGGGCCTTCCTAAGATTCCTTTTTTGCCTTATTTTGCTGTCAACGATGCTGTAATTGTTCCCTATTAGAAAGCATTCTACTTTGTTTGGGATAACTGAGGAGAATTAAGGACGGAAAAAGAAAGGCAGTCTAGGTATCAGCTCTTGCAGGGAGGGAGAAGATCCAGCCAGGCTCCTGTAATTTTTTTTAATAGTGTACTTGGGTGTTTGAACAGCTGCCTTCCGCATTTCATGTGAGAGCCTGCCCCCCTCAGGCTACATCCCTTTCTGAATGGATATTTGAATATTCTTGAAAGTGGCACTACTGGGGCAAGACAGATAGTGCACAGGAGATTCCCCGGAAGCCTTTGTCCAGGGATCAGCATATTTGCCTGAGAAGTGATAAACAAGGATAAAGAGATCCCTGTTCTGAATCAAGCAGAGGGTGAAAGTAAATCAGTGTCTCCTACGTATTATTTGAGTGCTTAAAATACAAGCCTAGAGATTTACTCCTGGATTCTTTTTAGAAGGGGAAATCAGCATTGGCAATTCCAGTTGAATTAGACTACAAGTCAATCATAATTAGATGATGATTCCCTAACAAGAGGGTGAGACAATCATTGAGCTGTGTGGGCATGTACACTTTGCCACTTTTTATCTGCATTGTCAGTCCTCGTTGTCTCCTAAGTCCCATTCATAATTTCTGAGAGTGCCTTTCGTAAGTGGCTGTTTTTCTACATGCTTTGAGTTTGGGCACTTACTTGTGAGATAAGGATGCTGCTGAACAGCAGGATGTCCAAGAGTTAAGCACTGTAACACTTAAATGTCCTTGAAATTCTCTAGCACAAGCCAACTCCCATTTTATGCCATTACTCCTTTCTCAATAGCCTGCTCTTTGACCTTCAGACAAAAAAAAAAAGAAGAGAAAAAAAGAGAAAAAAGAGAACTTCACACACAAAAGAGCTCCATGGAATATGGAGTGGATTGTAATCTGTCTGGTCTGTATACTGAAAACTTCCTGTGCCCGAGAGCCACAAGTGTTTCTAGTATACAGACAAGCAGGAGAAGAGCATATTTGGAAAGGCTCGCGTGCAGGAGATGGCATTGATTGCCCTGTGATCTCCCTGCTCCATTGTGAAACAGGACTGAGCTGAGTGTCTGGGCTATTTTGATGATGTTGGCCTCAACAACTTCCACTGGCTCACTTCCTCCCAGAGGCAGGGGTTTGGATTACCCAGCAAGGCCAGCAGAGCCTCATTGCCAGTCACATGATATCTCTTCGGCATGGAAACTTTATTTGAATTGTGTGTAAGCTGTGCGCAACGCAAGGCTAGCCTCTGCTGAAATATAAAGCCTAAAATTATTTTTGCAGTCCTTCTCTAAGAAGAACTATACATAGTTCTTCTACAGTATATACTCTCTTGATTTCCTGAATGTGATTGAAAATATTCTACATAGATCATAAAGAATTATTTTAAAATAGTAATAGAAAATCTTGTTTCATTTGATTTGTAATCACTTAGAAATAAAACCGTAAGGGCTTTCTCACAGATTCGCTTCTTTGGAACTTTTGAACTTTTTACCAAAGTTCATCAAAATACTGAACTCTGACTTATGTTTGGAATTTCTTTCTCAGGAAAAAGGAAAACACATCATATGATGTTGAATATCAGTGGAACATAGTATTTCTATATTTAATTAAGACACTATTCTTTTCTCCTAAGCATTTTAATACATGCTGTGTCAAACATGTTGTTCACAATGGATTTTTGTTAAGTACAAGGTTCTTTTCATACAATATTGGCTCTATTAACATGGTTTCTTCAAGCTCATGTCTAAGTTTTAAGTCCTTCTGGAACTGACACCAACTGTCCATTTTGACACTTGTTCATTAGTTTTCTCTCAATGGAAGCATTCTCCTTCTTTCAGCTGTTGTAGCAATTTTATATTTCACAAAGTCTCCTTACAAGACCCTGCTGAACATTTTTCCTGGTTTTGGAGAACCAGAGACTATGACAGCCCAAAGTATTTCACAGCTCCATTAGAGCAACTTGCCACTTGTTCCAGTGCACATTCAAAATAGGAGAGCTTCAATCTGACCCCTTGCAAGTTCTTTTTTTTTTTTTAAATCAGAATCGATTACTTCTGTAGAGAAAGACTTAATGGTCATGACAACTATTAATCCAAGTCATGCTTCCCTTTGCTAACCTGAAGCAAGATAGTAGCACCTGATGTGACTGATTTAGATGTGCCTTTACTTTCAAGAGCTTGAGTATCTGCTTGCGCATGCATGTGTGATAAAGGATGTGTGGATGGGGTATATCATAACAGGGATCACAAGTTAGAAAAAATGTCAGCATGTTAAGTTAATTCTTGTCATTTTTCTATTATTCCAGACACAGAGCCAAGAGATTTTTGCCCAAAGACTGAATAAGAATGGAGATGCCTTTTGTGACAAGTACCTCCTGTGCTCCTGGGGTGCTCATTTGGAACCTTTCCAGAAAGACGAGGTTAGCTCTCTGCAAATGCTCTCTTAGCTAATGCCCTCCATATTGAGAGCCACTGCCTACCACTAGTTCTTTATTGTCAAGATGAGAGAACTGAAGGGATGATGAAGGCAAAGCAAAGCAGGAGCACTGTGTGGCAGTGATGCTGTCCGTAGTGGCTCTTGACAATTTGCTGGCCATTTGTTTGTTTTGGGATGATGTTGATAGGAGAAAGAGTTTATTACTTTGACAGTATTGTTAGTTGTGATAGGAGGTGTGCAAAGACATTTTGGGAGAAACTGTTTTCCCCACAGAGCTTCCAAATATAGATAGGACACATAAATGTTAGGAAAAAAGGTTTAATACAAATTTCTTTTTCTTTTCTTTGGGGTTTTTTTTTTTGGCTTAGGGAGTTGATATACACAGAAATTAAGTGATTCGTTTCAGACATGCAAAGTTTGTGAAAACTTGGAACGAAGCACAGATTTGCTCCCACATTAGCACAGGACCATCTTTTTCTGACTGCCAGTTGGCTCTGCGAGTGATGTCGGGATCCCTTCCCGTTTCAGAGAGTATGCAGGAGAGGAATGTTTGTCTCATTAAATTTTGTACGGAGTTAGTATAGCTGACACAATTAATCTCCATTAACCGGCAACCTGATATGTCCCCAAAACCTGCTTAGGAGTGCCGGTAAAGGATAAGAAGAATTGGAAGGGCAAAAAGAATGGGAAAATCAAGAAGTGATAAATGTATCTGCCTTCTTGAGTATTCACATTCTTAGTGTACAGTATATTTAGTAGATATGTTCTTACAATAATGGCCACCCCACAGGAAGTAGGCATATTTTAGAGGAATTGCAATAATATGGCTATTGTTATAGAACATTTTTTATCAAAGCATCCTCCTTGCGGCTGTTTTATCAGGACAGCTCAGTATTTTCCTAAGACAACCTGTAACTATTCAAAAGTCAATATTCCCAAATTCCCATTCTGAAAGAGGAAAAAAAAAGATATAAAGGAGATAAATGTGTCAAAACCTTAAATGCAAACCATGAAGAAGACAGTACGTCTTTGTAAGTTTAAGGCACTATTAATACCAGTTAAATGAAAGGTTTTGCTTCTTAGTGACCTTAGCAGCAAAGATCATTTGCTGACAACGATGAAAATGCTAGCTCTGAATTTTCTTGTTTATCCTTAGCAGAGAAAGGTTCAGATTAAAATCCTACATGTAAATGTCAGCTGACTAGCTTTGGGAACATTTTCTGGACTGCCTGACTAGGACAGTGCCTTGTCAGATAACTATCCTGTTCTCAAAAGGGAGTAAGATTACATGCTAGGCAGCCAGTCTCCTCAGGCCAATTCCTTGCCCATGCCTGGTGTGCAGTATTGTGTTATTGCAGCTCATTTAAGAATTCTGTGCACAATATGCAAGCCCAGATTCATGGTATGTGTATTGTCTCTGTAATACTGACAGAGAATTAGTAGAATTCTGTAAGAAAAATAGTTAAATGGAGCTCCTGTGAATCCCAACAGAAGACTGATATATGAAAAGGCACAGTTCTGTGACTGTTGTATGTTGGATTCTGAGAAAGGGATTACCAATATATTAATCAAATTTAAAGTGGCTAAATTTTATTTATCTGCAGTTATCCCCAACTGATGGGCACATGCAGAGAGAGGGACATACAGGTTTAATTACTTTTCTACTTATGCCTCCATTAGTGGAAGAAAATCCTCTTCTCTGTCTATACGCTGGCTGCCCATGTGCTACACTTGTGGTGTCAGAATATTTGTTTATATATTTAAGATGAAAGTGTATATATATTTAAGTGAAAGAATTGACTAAATAGAGTCCTTTGGTTCCTAGCACTAACTTGAACGCAAAGGATGTTACCAGCTGTCATAATAGGTGTTTCCTGTGTTTGTGTTTTTCAAGTGAGCTAGGGACATTTTACAGTAAAGCTTCTTTAAGTGCCTTCCTGCAAGAGTGCCCTGTATCTTGCAGTACTCAGCTCCAAGGTTGTGTTATGTTGTCCCAAATATGCTCTGTGTGTTCTAGGACACACTTCCTGCTCAGCAGGCTTCATGGAATGCAACTGGGAATGGTAGAGCTTTAGTTGCATATCAGGTTTCCAGTATCCAAGTATTCTTTTTATATCACTCAGAACTCCATCTCCTGCAAAATATTTCAGGAACATCCTTGTAAAACTTCCTTCAGCTCATTATTGACTGTAAAGAGTACTGGAATGGTTTATTCATGATTACAGTGGCTAGCTGGGTGCAGCTGTCATCCTACAAAAAGATCACCCTGGTAACACCAATCAACAAGCAGAGTAAGATGATCCAAATATAACTGAAACCTTCAAATGTTGTCTTTTGACTGAAATACAGAGGCACAACTTCATCACAAACTTTGCCTGATGATGTGGGATCTGTGAAATGTATCATAGACATTGTTATTCAGTGCTGAAAAGCCATTGATTTTCAGTTTTCTTTACATGGTGGAATCTGAGAAAGGGCCTACATGGTAAGGGAGCTGTGAGAATAAATAATTAAAATAAGTAATTAGTTCAGCATTGTTTGGGAAAAGTTATTGGGAAAGAGAATCACCATGCAAAATATCAAACATTGGATCCATCTTGCTGTCTTCAACTGACACTGAACAATGACCAGTGCTAAAATTTATACCAGAATTTATTATAGTGGTAGGGGGAACTTCTGGATAGGAAGCCAGTTTATCCTTACAATTGTATATAGTGCCTATGCTGCAAAGACATGCAACTGATACCACAGTTCAGCTCTGAGATCAGCACAAAAGTAGGTTTGCACTTGTCTCATACCTCGTAACCACAGCCACATAGAGGACAGGGCAGAAAATGAATTCTGGGCAGGAGCCAGTGCAAAAATGCAGCTGATATTCCGTGATGTCATCTGCAAATCAACTCACAGGGAAAGGGATAGGGAGAAGGTTTAAAGTAAGACCACTACACACCTTACCTGTGAATGATGTATGCCTGTAGATCATGCCTGCAGTATTTGAATTCAGATGATCCATATTATTACTTACAATTCCTTCTAATATAGTCATATATAGTCAAGCAATATATAGACAAGCAATATGTAGACAGCATTAGAAAACAGAACAAAACATGAAGAACAATGTTGGGAGGACTTGTCTTTTCAGCACCATACATAGAGTGGTGACACAACAGTCATGCAAAAGTGGTGGGACAGTGGATCACCTTTCAGTACATTTTCTCTGACTCAGTTCCTTAAAATCAAAACCAACAAAGATATGTCCAACACTATGTGTCAATGGTTTCCAGTTACAGTCTACTGCACTCAATGCATTGCAGGTTTTGCAGCACTGCATGGGCATGTAGCTTCATTATAAAGCAACCCTGAATTCATTATTACCATATGTATATCCCCTAAAACGGAGAGCTAACTGGATACTTTTCATAGTTCTTAAAACAAAAATTAATTTGGATCTGTCTATTTTTATCATTTCTTTATTTGCATGGATAGACAATGATCTTGTGTAATGTTTAATATACATGTAATACATACTCTGAAACAGGTACTTTTCAAGTTTTATTCTAACTTGCTGTCAAAATATTTTCAGAAAAAATACCTTCTGCCCACAGATCTCATGTCCTGAATCTCTGCAAATTCATGTCCACATCTAGGAGGCTTTATTATTTCTGTATGCAAACAGGGAAGCTCACTGTCATATTACCTTAGTATGAAATATGATCGATTCATTGCTCTTTGCTGCTTTGTCTTAGTAACTCCATATGAACATACTTTGTATTGCAGCAGTACACAGATGGTGTTACCCAGATTAATACACATTCTTAATCTTTCACACAATGTTACAAAATTAAATTACTGAATAGCTCCATGTATATAGTAAAAGCACAAGTTTGAATGCACAATTATTTTTATCAACTACTTTATCAGTATAAAAAAGCGCTTTAACTTCAACATTAATATGATGTTCTGCTGTCTTTCTATTACTTTGGTAAATAGAACAGATCGGTTTTTGAGGGCACTGACAGTAGCCTCTTCTAATGATATCCAACAGAACTGGCTATAAATATATATATAAAGACTGTTTCTTCTGTGTATGGAGATATATCAGTCTCTATAGAAATTGCCCAAATAATTTAATACAGTATGGCCTAATTTCAATAAAATTGTAATCATCCTATAGGATTTGTGTATTCTTCTCCAGTTTTTATGCATTAAGTTTCTAATTTTGATAGAGTATACTCTTGCTACACCAAGAATCTGTAGAAAATGGAGTGGGAAAATTAAAAAATAAAATGGTGTGCTGCTTTATATATATATATATAAATATTCTTAAAATAGCAATTGGACCAATTCTGCTTGCCTCCGGCTCTCCAGCTCTGTCAGTAGCACCACCATAGGTGTCATTGCATAAGGGTAGGAGGGCTGGAAGACAAGAGAGCATGTGGAAATTTTTTCTTCACAACTGAACAGATGTCTGGGAGATCTCCTGCTATGTAGATGTAGATGCTCCCCTATCCCTGTAAATCATTGGCAGGCACATGAGAAGGTCAGTGAACTACTGCTGTATTTATACTGAAAACTAGTTCTTGGAGAGAATTGCTTGGAGATATTTCTTTCCCTGACCACGTATCTTATGAGTTGTGGCCAGTTTACACTGAATATTGGCTTTTACCCTAAAGACAATGCAAAATGTGTCAAGGTAGTGTGTATCGGATTGCTTACATCAATTTGTACAATAAACTACTTGAATTACTTTTCAGTTTTTCACTTTGCCTCAACAGAAAAGAGAGTCACATTTTCTAGTATCTTACTAAGTTGTCAGACAAGCATGCTACTGAATGTAGTGTTTGACCACAGGCTGGTCTCCTAAAGGAAGAGGTAGGAATCTTCATTGTTAAGTATTTTATAAAATAGAAAACACTTAAGCACATTTGGAACTTCTGGAGTTTATCTATAAGTTGCATAAGGCTCCTTAGTTTTTTCCTCCAATCGAAAGAGGAATGACACACACACAGTTATTCCACCATTGTGGATATAAGATTATACAAGATTATGACTCTATAATGTCAATTTATCACAGTCCTGCATGTACTGCTACCAAGTACAAATACAAATCATGAAAAACATCTGTAAGTCCCTATAAGCAATTTGTCAGAATACTTTAAAGTACATGTATAATAAATGAAGAACACATGTTTCATAGGAACCAAATGAAACTAGAGCTGTACCGAATGCTTTGCCAGAGACTTGAACAGCTGTGGACATCACCTCTCTCTCCCTCTATCCAGCTTTAAAAGGCATTGTTTTCCTTTTAGCTTGACAGGTGATGTTTACAATACCGTCAGTCTTCCTGAAAGACAGATTGCCCAAAATATCTCTGTAGACCATTTTCCATCTCCTTAATGTTGTCTTTTGATTTTCATTTTAGATATTTGGCACTTTCTGCTAAATTACAAAGGGTCCTCACTGCACCATCCTTGCCAGCTTCTAAAAAGACATCAAACATCTACCGTCATTTACTTATGAAAAAATATGAGGTTATGTATTGTATAGTATTTTCTGTCTGGTAGCTACAGTGAAAAGATGGAAAGTTTTGTTCATTTACTGTTCTGCTCAGAGTGTGTGCACACAAACACGCGTACATCTTTCAAGGTTCTGAAGAGGTTTGTCTGACTTTCCTGAGCTTGATGCCTCAACAAGGCTATGGATTTCTTACGTCTGAACAGAATTAAGATGGCAACTCCAAAGTCTCTTTACTGTTACGTTTTGCATCTCAGATTAAGGTCACAGCTTTAGTATTATTCAGAATGATACATTTCTTACACAGAGAAAAAACTCAGCAATCGACCTGCCCCCCCAATAATGTCAATTGAATACTGTCACTTCCATGTAAAACCAGGGCACACAGTTTAATTATCTCTCTATAGTCTTCCTACTCTACCAGTTTTTGCTTTATTTTTCAGATTAGAGCTTCCTGCTTCTGTCACTCCTGTTTCAGATCTATTTCCAATAATGATAATCAGTGAGAGTGGAAGATGTTTTCTTTTATTAAATCTCCAAATATTAGTTCTCACACTTTTCAGTGATTTGCCAAACCTGAGAAAGGAGCAACAACTTTTTTACTTGACAACTCTGTGTTATAAAATATATTGTTATTAAATTTTGTGTAACCTTCCAAAATACTGAACAGTGTTATATTCAAGAAATGTGAATGAATTATAAACATCCTATTAATCAAGTCAATCTAACATGCATTGTAATATATAATAAATTTATAGTTTTACTTTGTTTTATCTGCTTGAAAAAGTAGCAGGAATGTAAAATACTTTCTTCAGCACTGAACATATGCAGTCACCATTGTATATTTAAAAAAACAACCCACTGATTATAAAATAGCTTAAATAGCCCCAAGTGTCCCTGAAGAGCTACTGTGTGCTGTGTAAAAGCTGAATAATCCTCCCCATGTCAGAAGGTGACTCTTCAGCTGTTCAGGATCATGAGCTGATATGCTACCACTCGTAAAAAAAGATTCAAAACCCAAGAACATACATTTAGGTAAAGATCACTGTGATGGTATTGGAATTAATCTGTAAGAGCTGACAACATTGAAGCCAATCTAGCAAGAATGATTCAAGGAATTGTAGCTTTTACTTAAAACCAAAACACAAAGAACACAGCAAATACACACCAAAATAAGTTCAATGGGAATATGAAATTTTTACATCATATTTGGCTCATTTTTCTTCCTTTACAAAGACAACTGGAAAAAAGAAGTATGTTCAAACACACTTTCTATTTAAATACATACTGAATGCAGCATTCATGTAACACCAGAAGTGCAGTCTGTGCAAAAGTACTCCAAATCATTGTTGCTCAGTGATCTGAATAAAATACTTTAACATATTTATGAAGGCACATCGATAGAAGAAAAGCTGTTTCAATCATCTGTGTTTGTTTTAATCATCAAAATAGGGGAATTCACTTTGGCCCCTGTACTTAGAAAAATATGACTTTGACTTTCAAAATCTCAATATCTTTAATATTTAGTCTTAGTATTTACATGGTAGTTTCTTCCCATTCAAGCTCCACATCACCTACAAAAGAAACAAACAGATACATTACATTAACCTGCCTTGTAAAAAAAAGAGTAACTAATGGCACATAATTGGTTTGGCTGAATTTAAAAGATCTTGCAGGGAAAAAAGTGGAAAGCTTGAGCAATTACTATTACCATGAAGGAGACTAAAGGGCAGCAAAATGCTAGAAAATTACACTTCTGAAGCCAAAAAATGCATGTCAAAATATTTGTTTCTGCATCTTAGCTTGGACAAGTCAATGCACCTGCCATGAAAAAATAATATTTAAGACAATCTCTATCTCCTTACCTTCCATGGCATCCAGAGAGTCCATCTTTTGCAGTGCTGAGTAATTTACAAAACATATGGGCTGACTAATTCCCTTGCTTGTCAACAGATCCAGTACACATTGATGCAAAAATATATATTGTGCCTGTAAGATGTGAGTTTAAAGATGTTTGATTAGAAGAAAAATGTACTTATAATACCAAAAACTTTTTAATTTTTTATATAACATTTAGATGTTCTCAAAGTAACTGCAGTTTAACTCAGCAATCTCAATACTTCAATGATATCATATATGCCTGATCAGATTTCATTCATTGTGAGGCATAATGAGTTAAAATTTGTCAAAACATGTTACTCCTTATGCCCAGTAAGATATATGAAATTAGACTAATCATAACTGAGACTAATAGGCTGTTCCACAATTTTCTGTAAAGGTTTCTTCTACGAAAAGTTGTTTGATTACTTTTTGCCACTAGATTCAGACTGAAGAAACTGAACTACATGAATGTAATACTTAGATAATTTTTTCTCTTTCTAGCATAGAGAAAACCAGCAGGGTGCACTCAAATGCAAAAGTTCAAGTAAAACTAGATGTTCTAGGAGCATGCACCGTTACTAAGAGCAAAAAACCACATTATTTTAGTGATACTTCTTAGAACTGTAGCATCATTTTTAACAGACTATAATGCAAAGAGTGGGCAACGAAAGTTAATCTGACACTTTCAAGGACATAAAGTAAGTCTGGATAATGATTGCTGAAAAGAAAAAAAATTAAAAAAGGCAATGTAAGAATGAAGTAAGGAATGAAATAAAAGAATGAAAACAGATAGAAAGAAAATAAATGCATTAAGCATCTCTTCACATAGGAGAAGTACTGTGTATGTAGATGTAGAAAAAGAGCCAGATCACAGATTCGTTTAGGTTGGAAGGGACCTCTTGAGATCACCTAGTACAACTCCCACTGCTCAAGCTGGGTCAGCAAAAGCATGTTGCCCAGGACCTTGTCCAGAGGGGTTTTGAACATCTCCACAGATGGAGGTGACCAAAATAACTTTTAACTTCCTTGACTTTTGCAGGGGTAAATACATTAGTGTACTTCTTCTGCTCAATAATTGCTATTTTGTTTCAGAACTGCCATCAGTTTTCAATTCAAGTGTCTCAGATTTATTCGAGAAATTTGTTTACACAGATATATTTTAGGGTCACAGCTCCAGCGCCATGGGTAATTAAAACAGACTTTCACAGGCCCCTGAAGTACATGGCACCATTACACTTTTCAATAGCTTGCTTACTGAAGCAATAGCATGGCATTACTTCAAACTAGCCTTTGTACTTGTCATGGCAAGATGATAAACTTTAACAGATCTACTGGACAAATATGGATTTCTAGAATGAAGGTCTTAAGTTTCAGTGGAGTTTAGATTGGTTGCTCCAATTCAGAAGGCAGACTCTGAAAGTTTCATAATCTCTTGCATTCATCCAGCTACTTGTGAGCATGTAGGCAATGAAAATCTTGCTGGGTTTGCCAGTGGAGAGTGAAGCAGGATACCTGGGGAATGCATGTGTGACAAATTATTTTCCCAGATACAGTTAATGGCATTCTTAATTATTTGGAAGCCTTTTTATGGCTGGAAGTGGGAGAGAGAATAAAAAAGTTCACTAAAGATTAGGTTATGGACTTTACCTGCAGTCCAAGGGCAGGCCTTGGTAACATATAGGCCACCAGGCAGAGTACCAGGGTATTGAAATTATATCTACATTAGGGAATTAGTTTCTGGGTACGTCAGCAGCTGGTGCAACTGATCCTCCAAACTACTTCAAATTGTTTGGATAGTCCCTCACATAGTTTTGATCCGTGTGAACCAGCACTATCTCAAATAATTTCCAGGTGTGTTTCAGGAGTTCCTACAGACTGTGGGTCAGTCCCTATAGAGAGCTTGGATGCAGCTATCTTTTGTGAAGAGAGTGGTAACTGCAGACGTGTTTAATTGCACAGATGTGAGCCATTCTGTGCCCATTGGCTACAGTAACAGAAAGTGACTCTGTTGGCAAAAGGAAAACTATTTTTAAGCTATAACCAAGCAAAAACCAGGTCTGAGAGCAACCAGGTTTTGTTTATTTTACTCATAGATCTTACAGACAATTTGACTGAGGGATCTCTGAACTGAGTTCTGGGAAGGAATTGCTCCTCTCTGCATATCTTCTGTGCTGATCATGTATCTGAAATCATAGATCATGTATCTGAAATCTGAATCATAGACTACTAAACAGTGTTTTATATCAGAAGTGTCCGACTAGCTTGATTACTGAATCCGCCATAAAGCTTTACAAGATTTGGTTCCCTTTGGGCAAGTTTTCGTGCTGATCTGCATTTTGTAGTCTTGCAAACATGGGCTAGAAATGGCCTGGACAGAGAAAAACCTGCCTCAGGATTTTGCAGCTAGCATATAGATCAATACTTGATCTGTTTGGAAATCAGAACTGTGAGACCATTGTCTTCTATTGCATTTTGGCGCATATTTTTCTAGCCTCTGCCAAAATATGCAAATGAAGAGGTACGCAAAAATAATACACATTTTAAAAATGTACACTGATCTTATCAAATGTCTTAGATTTTATTTTGGGGGGCCTCCCATTAAATTGTCTTCCAGCCTTTGCTTTATTTTCAGATGATTCTATTTCTAGTCAAAAGTGTAAAACAACAACCAAAAAAAGCGTTCCTAGAATTCATCATCACAGGGAAGTCCTGGGAATTGTTTAGCTGCATCAAGACTTCAAAAGGAAAAATTGAAAGCAATTGGTAATGAGACAGCACCTTACAAGAAACAGCATGACACATTATCACCAGAAGGTCTCACAAAATCTTCTGAAGTGCAGTTGCTGAACAGAGATTAACCTCTCTTTGTATATTGACACACTTTTTCTATATTCTGACATGATAGAGAACAGCAGAATTGCATTCCTAATGGAACAAGTCTCCTTACATTAAAATCAGCTTAAATCCATCAGTCACATGGAAGTTCATCCTGAAATTGCTCACCCATACTAAGAAGCTGGTAAGTCATGCTGTAGACTCAAAGGCTTCAGGCAGAAGCCTTGGGTTAGATCTGGCCTGCAGGAGACTTATGGCCAGAAGGCTTATGCAAATACAGCTGGATTTCCATTCCACTGGGTGTTTAGGATCAGCTTTAAATTCTGCTATTACTCCTTTACAAATACCCAGATCTCCAGGTACAGCAGAGGTCTTCCTTACTAGCAGGTCATCACTAACTTATATCCATACTCAATAAATTTGCGAGAAATGCACTTTTTTAGACCCAAACCCCACCTTTGCCTTGATTTTGCAAACTCTGAAGTCTGTGCTTAATTCTATCTATATGTGTTATTTTATTTGAAGCAATTTAAAAAGAATCAAGGAATCATTAATGAGGTCAAAGGTAAATGAATATTTAAAAGTTTGGAGGACTATGGTACATATACATACACAAAAAAATAGAGTTAAGTAGAAAATAAAGTCAAATTAAGTAGTGCATGAGCAAATCAATTTTTTATTTAAAAACTGTTCTTCACCCAAAACTTGAAACGAACTTTCTCAAAGTCTGAGAAATTATGATTTAGGTTCTAAAACCTAAATATCTCAGCACTCTTTTCAGCACTTGTCAAGACTTTGCTGGCCAAATATACTTAAATAGATAACAAGAATATATTTGCACAATGCTTGAAATCCAAATAGAAGCAGGATTTGGTAGAAAACGTATTAGGCGACTGATTGTTATGAGCTTTCTAGTCTTGTTTTGTAGGAGATCAGATGATCAGATGACTAACTTTTTAACAACAGGAAAACAGAATAGATAAATATATAAATCTTACCAGATTCTGTACCATACACATTCTTTCACTTCTCAACTCAGCTACAAGTCCATAGATATCTACAAAATCATGGTCATTTACATGTTGGGTTAAATGGTCAAGTGCAATATAAACACCTGTTCTTCCAACACCAGCACTGCAAACATAATACACAAGATAAAATAAAGTTTCTATGTTAATTTTTTTCATATAAAATATCTTCTTAGAATATTCTGGTTAAATTAAGTTTATTGTGAATAGAAAACTTTGGAAAAAAATAAATCTTTTTCAGTATTTACTTGTGTGTGTGTGTGTGTGTGTCTCCTTGCTGAATGGGATCAAGTGAAATCTGGATTCAAGCCATGTTCTGATTTTGATTTTACAAGGGGTTGCATTGGACAAATGAGATATAACTGAACCAAACTTGTATAAGTGGAAAAATGGTCCTATAGCCTTTCTGTGAATTTTCTAGAGCTCACTAATTCAAAGAAAAAAAAAATCATAAGATTTTGTGAAGTCACACCTGGATTCTGTGATGCTTTTGGTATTTGAGACAAAACAACATGGGATCTAGCAAAACATTTTAAAGAAAATACTTTTAAAAGGAGGATGTGTGTGCAAGACACACTGGTAGCTAGTGCTGTTTTATTTCAAGGTTTGAAAACAAATAGGATTTTCTCAAAGTCACTATCAGACTTCTCTGCAATTAGTGCAATAAATGCAGAGTATATCACTGCAGATAATCAGGAAACGTATAGCAAAACTCTCTCGAACCTGCAAGATCTAATGAACAGAAAGTAATGAATAAGCTTTGTGGATATGAGAACACATACTGCTGCTTTATAACACTGGGAATTTGAGCAGAGATGGAGTATTTGGCCCATGCTGGCCCCTTTATGTGTCTGTGTTGTGAAAAGGGGATAGGATTCATTGCAGAGAGGCCCCAGAACACGAAAGTGTCCTCGAAACATGAAGACCGCGTGGTTCTCTCCTGTAATAGTCTCTCTGGCCTCTGCGGTAGAGGGAAATGTCAAACTGTCAATGATAACGATATAAAATAAAATGAGGATTTACCACCCATTGTGGGTGGCACCTGTACGACACTGAGGACAAATAAAAAGACCTCACATTTATGATAACTGGACAGTTAGGGAAGAGATTTGTGGCACCAAACCCCGCTTTTCCTTCCATGTCTTTACAGACTCACACTGAGTGAGAATGAGGCAAAGAATCAATCGCAGACTTCTGAGTTCAGATCGCTATTTTGGACTGTGCCCACTCATTTAGAGGGAACACTGACTTGCATATAAAATGCAGACACACTCACCACCTTCCTGAAGACTTAGCCTTCCCCACACACTTACTATTTGAAATAGCTGTTTAAGAGTGTTGAGCATGAATTCAATGGGAACTATGACAGCTGAACACCTCTAACCACCAGACCATTTATTTAAGAGCCTAAATATAGATTTTAGCTGTTTACAAGCATCCAAGCTTGAAATCTGGCTTACGCAAACCCTTATTCCTATTTGTCATTCTCTGTGGCTCCCAAATAGTTTTTTTCTCCTGATATGCGACATGTATGTTTTAAATACAATTTTTAATACTTATATCTTAAGAATAGCTATAATTATAACAGAAGTAATTAAAACCGACATGTCAGTTGCTATTCCTCTTCTTACAATAAAGAGGAAAATTGAGATAAATCCAGCAGTACCTTATGGTAATTGTTGAAGTAACTATTTCACTGACATCACCTCAATGGGATTTCCAAGAATGGAGGGACAGACACTGCGGCATTTTACCTCCTAGAAAGGACTAAGGAGCACTGCTAGAGAAACCTTTACTGCTGTCCATACTAGAACCATACCTGTGCACTCAGGTTTCATTGTTCTTCTTCTGGCAACTTCCCTGAGCATTAATATGCACTTGAAATCATAAGATACTACAAAATGATTTGGTGAATATGCTTACCTGCAGTGAACCACCATCGGCGTATTATCATGTGCTCGACTTGCACGGATAAGTTTTACAAAATGGATAATTGGTGCAGTAGTTTCAGGGACTCCGTGTTCCGGCCAAGAAGTAAAGTTACACTGCCGCACCATCATGCAGTCTCCATGCTGAAAAATATAAAATAAGGCATTTTTTGCACAAGAAATGTGACAGAAGATCCAGTAAGCTACATGTAAACTTCTCAGCAATTTAATTTAAAAAAGAAAGGCAGAATAGCATAATAATTATAAGATGTACTTGTGCCAAGGGATAATTTGTTGTGCACAGATCTTAGGGCAGGAGATAGCATCAAGTCCATCTTTCAGGAAGTATTAATGACTTCAGTGGTGACTCTCCATTTGACTTCAGTCACTACATCAATGTAATTTGTAGATTACAGGTTGAAATTTCTATAGCTCATTTAGGATTTTAGTGAACTAGGCTGACAAATTTATTTAGGGAAAAGCAACCATTCTAAGACTGATCTAAGGCTGATCTAGTTAAGGCAAACACACTAATATTGGTAAACACAAATATATTTTCTAAGTGTTTTATGCCCTCTCTATCAGAGCAGCAGCAATAGTAACTCAAAGAAAAGAGCTGGTTATGATCTGATATCTAAATGAACTATGAAGGACACAAGAATAAAAGCACAGGATCATGCCAAAGGCCTGTCTAGACCAATATCCTGTTTCCAACAGTAGTCAAGGAAAAATCTTAGGGAAAATTATAAAACATGACAACAATGTATTTATAGTTCCACAGAATATCCTTTCCATTCTTAATAGTTTGTTACTTATGAACTGCCTCAGTCAGAGATGGTATCTTGAAATTTAAAAGTACTTGTCAGAATTTTCTTCTACTAATTTCTCCAGATTTTGTGAAGCCCTGTAAGTTTTTAGTATTCACAATATCTTGCAGCAAGGAGTACCACAGTTTAATCAACTGTTGTGTAATGTGTAAAACCAGTTCCTTTTTTTAAAATTTATTTTGAACCATCCACTTGCTCTTTTCATATTGCAAGAAACACTGAACAATTGTGAACAATTAGGCATAACAACTACTTTGGGTCTATATTTTTAAAATTGATCAACATAAAAACAAAATAGAAGTGACTTTGGATGCAATATGGCAATAATTGTGAATGATTTTCCTCACATATGCTTTTTATATGCACTGGAAGATCATCAAGAATCCATCCATTTGTGAATGGAAGATGAAGTACAGTCTTAAAGCCAGCAAGATGGCACATTTGATGACATGCTTATAAAGGACATAGCTTCTTGTGCAGGGTAGTTCAGCTATAGTAAATGGATCACTTAGTCAATTCAGGTTGTGTTTTATTCTCCTTTCTTTTCAGCCTCACCCTGGTTAACACAGGTGACTTTGCATTTTGCTGGCATGCATTTTTACTCTAAATAGTCCCTTTCCCAGTCTTGTTTATGTCTTATTTTAGCTGAAAAAAGTTTATTTTCTCTCACTCATTTTAAAATGTTGAATTGTCCTGTACTATGTGCACAACATATCCTTATGGGATGACCACTGAGACAATCCCCTAACTGCTGTGTTCCTTTTGTCCCATGCACATGCCACAGGATGGTAATGCATGTATTTGGATAGCCGAGTTCAGGTCCTAGGATCTGGCTGCACTGCATACAACACAGGTCAATGTTGGGAGTGCAAGAGAAGGCTGACTTAATCTTGGGTCATTATGCCCAGATTGCTTTCTGAGCCCACCTGCTGGTCTGACTTAATGCTGGGTGCTAATTTTTCCAAAGAGCGGAAACTATAGTTGTGGATCATGACAAAGATGAACATCTATGCTGTACCTCCCACCCCCCTTCCCAGCACAAAGAGTGGGAGTAATACTGATGATTCTCATTTATATTGGGTGAATCTCCTGGGGGTGGAGGCCAATACAACTGGTGGTACAATGAAAAACAGCTGCGCTGCACCAGAGAATCTTGCCCTTTAATCTGAGAGGGATACATTCAAAGGGATTTGTCTGATCCCAGAATGGTTAGGATTACTGCTTTCTAGAAGAGACAACTGAGGTGTCCAAATAGAAACTTCACCTCCCACCAGACCAGAGGTTCAGTAACCTTGATAGGCCCTTCATAGCATGTCAGCCACATATCTGAGCTCTTTGTGACAGAAACTGGAGAAAATTCTCAGGGAAAAAAATCAAACCAGGAATGAAAACAGAATGCAGGAAACCCAGGCGGTACAATGCATATGCATTAAAAGAGTAAAAGAATAATACTGAGGGATAGTTGGGTGCGATGGAGCACATCTGATGTTCTTTGAGGTGTTGGATGGGTTTTATTAAATAAGCTTCCAGTTCTGGCTTACCCTTTCAATTTTTAGATCCCTCATGGTCCAGTCTATTTGAATATCTTCCATCAATTTAGTAATCACTATATCCCCAAACACAGTAACTGGTTTATTATCTTCTGGCCAGTACTGATGACATCTTATCTGCAGGGAGATACTACTAATTAACAATGATCATATTATAATCTTGACAGAAACTACATACAGAATTTCCAATTGTATCAAATGCTGTTAACTGGTACACTGGTAACTTACCCGTCCTTTTTCAAAACATTGTGTAAGCATCACAAGTGTTTTTGCTCTTGTCTCCCACACCATTCTCCAGAAATCGCCCACTGTTCCTGGTAGTGGTCCTTGAGTTGCAATAAACTCATTTGGGCATAAATAACCCTAAGAAAAAGAAACTATTTAATACATAATGGTTGGCAAGGAAAAAAAGAGTTTGCATGTGACTCATAGGTGTGCCTGGAGCCATCATGCCTAAGGCTAGAATCTTGTCAGACAAACGAAACGAATTGGCATAGGCCTGGCTAATCAGTGCCTTGGCAGATGGCCTTGGAAGCCTAAGGAAGTAATGGCATTTTTTTCACCACACAGATCAGTTATGAACCAATGCTCTAATAAAGTTTGAGAAATGCCATCCTAATAGAAATGCATTTAGCAGAGAAATTACAGGGACATCAGGTCAGTAATTCCCATTTTAAAATATCTGAGCCTTCATATTAGCCTTACTGCAGATCCAGCCAAAGGCCACCAAGAACTGTGTCAGGAGCTGGCCAACAAAGTAAATTAAATAGGGCTAAGGAGCAGTGGAGCCAGGGAAATAACTAAGGAGTGGTCTGAGAGCTAGTGCAAGCTACACACCACACTGATGACCTTGTCCTTCCAGTGATCGTCAGGGATCTCCTGTAACTTAGGGATGGAGCTTACTCAAACAAATGATCTCTGATAAAAGGTCTTCAAGAAACCTACTGTAGGGGTTGACTTTTATTTTAGTGTTGGCTTCTGCTGTTTAGTTCATTTATAAATTGTTGTAAAACTTGGGGAGAAGGAAGTTTGTTGAAATAAATCTGTGTAAATGCTGTCTGTGCATGGGTTCTCATGGATCTGTTTCCTTAAAGAAATTAAGCGTACCCTACAGGAACTCTTATGTACTACAGAAAGTCTAAAATAACAATAGCAATAATAGCAATAAATTTATGTTGTAGAGCTAGCAGTCTATAATATCGCAGAGTTCTGCTTATTGCTCAAAACAACTGACACAGTGGTTTATAGCACCACTGAAGCTCCTTGTTGGAATTATAGCCCTATAATTCACAGCTGCCTGTTACTTACTCCATCTATAATATACAGAACAGGTGGCAGTGAGAAACTATGTTAATCCTCCCTAGTTTAAGTGAGGTGAGAAACTATAATTCAGGGATGCAAAGCTCACAGTTCAGTTACTGACTTTTTCTTGTTTAACCAATGAAAATAAAAGTAGCAGCCAAGTTCCCATTTGTTAAAACTATATACAAGACCTCTCTTTCCCTCTCTTTATATGTATGTATATGTATATACACCTAGATAAATAGGTATATAAATACACACACACACTTATTGTATATTTACAGCTATATGCATTTATATATTTACGCATCCACAAATATGGAAAGAGAGCATATAAAGGGCAAAGCTTTAGCCCTGAGAAATGGTAACATTTGTCTATTCACTGATGAACGGTGACATAAAGTGAGATGCCTGTATGCAGTAAAGATAAGCAGAATCTCAGCAGGGAACACTCTCTGCAGTTGGCTTTTGCTGCAGCTTTTTGGAAGTTGCTGTTAGTGTTCCCTGCCTATGCCTTGGCATGTCAGTTAGTGACAGGAAGGGTAAAGACTAGGCCATGCTCCAAGCTGTCTGGTCTCCTTCTCAGTGGTTTTGTGTATAGTCCCAGCATCAAGTAACAACGTGGCATGGCTCTTCCTATCTGCTAACTGTCAGAACTAGGACATTCCATGTAACAGGAATAAATAGCTTTTGCTAATGAGAGAGGAAGATGCTCTCAGCTCTATTGCTTATTCTCTGTGAATGTCCCTTAGTTACCGGGAAATAACTATTTCTACTTGCTATTGTGTCATCTGTTTAGACTACAGTCTGTGTGTCTTGCTATGTGTTTGAATAGTGCTTAGTGCAAGTCAAGTCTTGACCTCATGTGAGACCACCAGCCACTGCTACTACAAATTAAATGCATAATTATAAGTCACACTTTGAGCTTCAACAGGACAAAAATGAGAGAAACATATAGATGAAGAATTTACTGAGAACACAATTAGAAAATGGAAGGTCTAGGAAGAAAGCTGAGGATGAGAAATATAATTCAGTTTCTTCTTCAAGAAGCCTATTTGCATTTTCCTCCACCATAACTTTCACAAAATAATAAAGGGCATCCCAATCCCGCTCACCAAAATTATTAGCCATTTCTATGAAACTTTTCAGTTCAGTTATCTTTACATTGTCCTGTTCATATACAATAGCTCCAACTCCTGAACCAGGAGACCAAATAATGCCTGTCTAAACAATTGACCCCAGTGGGAGTTTCAGTATTGTCTTTAATGATAATGGTATGAGACAATTTATAGAAAGTAATTTGCTGGACACAGTTTTGATTATTACTGAAGATCATTGCTTAGCAATGAAAATGGGTTAATTTATATTTTTAACTAGTCATGTTCAATGCCACAGGAGTCACTTGAACAATGCCATGGCAACAGTAGCTGTAGTGAATGAAAGAAAAATTAGAATCTTGTTCTTCTTGCAAGTTATTTTTTGACTTTCTCTTCTACCAGAGAACAAATATAATAAAAATGTGAGAGACTTCCTACTTACAGAGACGTAGCTGGCATTAATGTAGTCAGATCCAGGAATACCAGCATCAGGCATCAGCTTTACTCTGTTGTTATTATCTATCATGGAAATAAAGTCTAGTTAACTAAAAGACTTGTGCAAAAACCATAGGCACATGTAATAAGTGTTCCTGGAGTGCTAAGAAATCAAAAATACTGTTATTGTTGCCAATCTAACAATACTTGACATAGTAGAATACTAATTCCAAAGGGAAGTTAATCAATTTCCATTACTGTGTGGTTGTCCTTTAATGTTCCAGACATGTTTTAATATAATACTTTTTGATTAAAATGGTGAATGTGCCAAAACCTCCAATTTGATGTATGTATGGGATGATACTCTGCCTAAAGGTAGCCGGTTTAATTTAAGCCATGCTGTTCTAGCACAGACAACCTCCATGTGAATCAGACAGCAGGGTCAGGGGTCTGACAGTCTTTCCTATATACTTGCTGTCCAGGTCACAGATTTGAGTCAGATCCTGGCACTTTTATATACTTTTACTTCTTTTACATAAGGTAAGCTCATTATTATAGAAAAGAAAAAATGACTGAGGATTTCCAATTTGGGCCCATAGTGTGTATGCAGAAATGACAAAAACCAGGAAAGATGTCATATGTGAATAAGCAAATGCTGAAACCAAACATTCCAAATGTTGATGTTTGGTCCTCAACTTAGTAAAAAAATTTAGAATACAAAGTTAAAGATTTATGAAACTCATCTGTTTCTATTTCATTGTGTGTCATGAACATCAATTTTTAGCAACTGTAACTTAGAGTATGTCTTGAACAAGGCAGTAGATAACAGGAACAGCTGCTCTGAAAAGTTAATAGCACAGAATGTAGCATTATTAACCAAGGAATGCCATGCTCCCCATCTCACATCACAGCTAATGCCTAAAATAATAATGACATTTCTTGTCTTATTAACTGAAAAATGAAGCAGTGTTGAGTACAGAGAGACAGACTCCTGTCTCCTGTGATAAAATCTAGCCTTGGCTTATAAGTTATCATACAGTCACTCTGATCTTCTGTGGAACCTTTGCAGCACATGTACACATATCCACAAGAAAGCAGACCCAGGCTCCTGAGGTAGCTGAATGCACAAACATGTGGATTTTATATGTTTAAAAAAATTAGTTCTCATTAAAGGGAAAAAAACCAAGGAAGAATGTTAAAGAGTTTGCTACATGGTTTGAATTACAAAGCTAAGAAACTATTGAGGCTACAGTTTCTTGCACCTGCATATTAAAGCTTGTGAGACCAAGTTGAAAGCTACTTGCAAATAAAACTGTCTTTAAAAAAACACAATGAAAAGACAGATTACTTGACAGAAAATTATTTCATAATGTGGACATGATTGTTCTGCCATTTCAAAGACAGATCAAACAAAAATACAGTTGCATTCCAAATATATGCTGCACTATCGAAGGTAGAGAGCAAAATGGAGGAGTTGATCGGTAAACACACATACATGGCTTTATGTTTGGGAAACGATTCTTAGACCTGTTCCAAGGCAGATCAGCATCAGTTGAAGCAAGGTCTTCAAGAAACTTGGGAAGTTCCTGTAGAGGAATAAACGTTTGTTGGCAAACCTTTGCATTTCACCTTCAGTGAATATAAAAAATTACTCCAGTAAGAGGAAGAATTCTACAGTTCTGCAACAGAGTGCATGTCTAAGAACAGCTGGAAGCATTACAGAGCATTCCACCTCACTGTCAACCCCAGTTATACCAGCAACATTAGGTACAGCGCTGCAGACAATGCTGTCAAGTTGAACAATTAAAGCTTACATGAACTTTCACCTTTACAAGTCTGGATAAAGTCAGCCTATCACCTTTTGTAGTTCTTTTCTGTCTCTTCTTGAAGTCACATGCTTGGTTACCATGCCCTACTGACCTAGCCTTATTCTTCAATAATGCCTTTTCCTGACTCCTGTAGCTTGGGAGAGTTCTTGCCACAGCATGAGAACTGATGAGAATTTAATTAAGTTGAGACAACTGGCAATTAGCTATTGTTCACAGGACTGTTTGTGAAAGGGGTGGCAAGAGTTATTTTGGGCTGTACTGCAGTTTCATAACTGGTCATTAGTTCTATCACTGAAGGGCAGAGGTGGCTAAATCATTCACATCGAGGAACTTATTTGATGGGGATGTTTGTGTACATAAATAGGTATAATTTCCAAAGCTGAGTAAAAGAATGGAGACAACTTCATAACTTGTTAATGGAGAAAACGTATTAATGTGATGATCTCGTAGTGGTGATAAGAGACTAGAAAACTCTTAGAAAAGCCAGAATGTAGCCAGAATTTCTAAGCTAATGACTATATTAACTGTAGTAGATTTTCCCTTTGTTTGACAAATGTTATATGCAAATCTGTTTCAACATCTAGCTAAGATACAAATGAAGAGATCTACCTATTGCTTTGAATGATTACAGTACAAAATTTTGCCGCTTGTGCTGAGTAGTTCCTTCAAATTTGTCTTTCAATATTAACAGTTACGCTCTACATGGGCTAATTCCAAAAGTGGGGCAGATAGCTCTGCTATCAGATTCAACATTAATTATTTTCAAGTGCTCTTTTGTCCAGGTATTTGAGACAGTTTGTCTTCTATAAATAAAATTTAATGGGCAACTATTAGCAAATAAATAAATAAATAAATACATAAATGAAAGAGGTAATGAAAAATGGAAAAAGCAGGAGTGCTTTTTATTCCAGTGTTTTTCTTTCATTGCTAATTCAAATATTTTGTCAGCCTTATTTGATGGGTTCAGATATTAAGAATAATTTGACATGAGCATTAGCAAAATGGGATAATTTAAAAACTGATGTAATCAACCAAGTCAATAATTCATCTATTCTGATATCCTATTTTGTACAATGGATAATGTCTGACATATAAAAGAGAGCTCAAAACCCTTGAACTGTATTATATGCAATATTATCCCATGCGAAATTTGTTTCTTTCACCATCTGACAAAAATCCTCTGGCCTGAAGCATGAGGGCTACTTCACTTCTATAATTATATCCTCGATAATATAACTGCAGGTGCTTCTGAACAGGAGGGAAAAAATGGTTTCATGATGAAAGCAAAGGACTTTCAGACAAGGGACCTGACTTCTCTTCCTAGCTCTGACACATATTTCCTTGGGGAAAGAATTAGGGGAAGAATTGCAGAGAACAACTAGATGCTCATCTCCCTTTAAAAATTAACAAGGGACTAGATCCCATCCCATGCCCTTTGAAATCTCTCTAAATATCTATGTTTCCTAGGGATGAAAAGTCTGTGATTATGCCTTTTCTAAAAAGAAAGTTTCTGACTTAAAATCACCTTATAAAGAATGGCTGACTTCACATTTATAGCTGTATGTTAAAGAATTAAAAAACGTGGTTAACAGACATGAAATAAATACAAAACTAAATGAAGGACTGTAACATACTGTAGAAAAATATCTTTAAAAGCACTCATTATTTTAAAATCTTGTCTTTGAATCAACCTCTGCCATACTCAAGGTACGTTTCTTTTACTATTCAGTTGCCTTTGCCTTTTGTCTCAATAACCCCTTAGAGAAATAAAGCCCCAATCCTATAACTGAACCTAGAGAAAGATCCCTGTTCTCAGAGTAGAGTGCTGTGCATTCGTGTCAGGATTTGATAAGAACAGTAAAACACACTTAAGGGTGAAAATGTTAAAATTCCTCTCATTCAGAAAGCTGAAACTCTCCCACCAAACTTCTGTCATTGAATTTTGCATGAAGGAAGAACATAGACAAAATGCCTATGGCATTTTGCAGGTGTTATGGGCCATGGGATCCCATATCACGTACAAGTCATATGAACTTTAACTTGCCTCATTCCCCTCGCTCCTCTGAGTCTTAGCTTGCCAGTTAACTAGTATAGAAGTAGCGCTGTTGTACAGTACTTTGTAGTAGAGAGGAAATAGAGAAGCAGGTTATGTTATTTTTGTAATGATGCTTCCATACCTGAACAAGTGCTCAAAAGCCTCATACCAATTCTCTGCATCAGTATGGATTTCAGTTTAAATGATTATTTTCAGAACTGGGGAAAGACTATTTGGATTCCCAGATTCAATAACAATTTGTCACAGAAACCATATTTCTTTGAGACTCATAAAACTTTGAAATTAATAATTTGCACTTTGTTTACTGTAGTACTTTTATGGTACTATGGTGACATTTGGAGGTATTTCACTTTTTTATTCATGAACAGAACTTATCATAAAACACTTACAGAAGTATTTCTGTTTCAGTAATTTGCCAGTTACTAGAAAAACTTGATTTCCCAAAGGTATTGAGAGATACATGAATCATCTGGAAAGCTGGAAGTTTGCATATCAGCTAGGTGGTGCCCACCATCAGTTACTGTGGCTCCCTATGGTTTCTTTAAAGTTGTCTTTTCTGACAAGACATGGATTCAGATCCACTCTGAGGTCCAGATTGTCTTCTCATCACTTTTACACACAGGCCATGTTCACATGTGGACCGAGACTGAACCCTGGAGATCTCCAGGCACAGCAGCTTGGTCAGTCCAGCAAATCAGATGAGACCAGGAATGTCCCTGGATTCCAAGACCAAGTGAAATGCAAAAAGCCACATTTATGGTAGAAAACTCCACAATGGGTTTGTTGTCTACAAACTGCCTATTGTTAAATGATCCCTAGACTACCTACGAAAACATATCTTGGAATTGTCCAGGAAGACTGCTAGCTGAAAACAGTCCAAATTCAAGGCAGGGAATACACTAACAGTTTATTAGTGTAAATTATCATATTCTCATGTCCAGTTCCTGGTATACTTGAATCTACTAATACAGAGGTGGCCAGAGAGCCCAAGCAAGCTCAGCACCATGCTTTTAGTTATGTGCTTCAGATATAATGGTCCATGGGTTTATATCTGAGCTCATCTCTCCTACACACATTGCAGGAGACTTGAGTCATTTACGTGAAACTAAAATGATGAATGTGGATGGAAACAATGCAGGTCATGAGGTCTGCTTGATTGTTGTGTGCATTGCCTGTTTCTGTGCATTGCCATTTCTGATGTCATTTCAAGTGCATTGTCAATCCTACTCATCTGATAAGACAGGTGCTACAGATACTACAGATATACTCTCAATCAGGGACTGGACCTACCCTGCAATTCTGCCTGCCCTTGGAGAAGTCATCTGGGAAGATATCACTATAATCTGAAACATGGAAGCTGAAGCTCAGAGAGAAAAACAAATGGAAGCCCAAACGACATATAAAATGTTGATTATAAGTTGACTATATAATTTAGTTGAATGAGGCCTCTGCTACTTGTATTTCTCTAAATTTGAAATGGATTGCCAAGATTTTGATTTGATAAAACACTATTGTTTAAGTTTTAAGGCATTACAATGCTGTAAGGCTTACCCAACATGGGTCACACCTGAAGAAAGTAATACTAGAAACTTTCCAGTGATGAACGTTAATATGTGAAAATGTTATTGCTAGTAAAACTTTTCATCTGTTCAGTCATGCATAATATAACTATAATCACTCTTGTTCAAGTGAAATAACACTTATAGTCTTGAAAAAAAGTTCTCCTTACTTTATTTCTCAGAGAATTTTATGGTGCTTTTTATTATTAAATCCAGGCCAATTTTACCTAAGGAGCATAACAAAAAAGCTGTAGGAAATACCATTAATCTTTTCACACTTTTGTTGGTTTTCCCTCAGAGACTGAAATATTATAATCTAGCAGAAGAAAAGCCAATTGTTGGGTCTTCATTTTTGTTAATCCAACTGGTAAGCAATTCATGGTAAATCTATAAATCCAAAATAATAAAGTCACTGGAGACTGACAAATTATTTTTGTGAGGGCAAATGACTGTATGTGTTACAAAAGATGATAAAGATTCTGAAATAACAAGAAGAGAAGATATTGTTGAGAAAAAAAATATGATAGCCGTAACAATGTTACTTAATGAAAATAATGAAAACTTTGAGATTTAAATTTGAAAGTATATATGCATTATATTATATGTAACGTATATTTTGAAAGCTGGTCTCTTTTCAGAAAGAAAGACAGGCTTGCTGAGTTCACCTACTCACTTAAGGAGATGGAGACTATTCACATGGAGGCTATTCTCAAGAGCATGACAAGTATGACCTATTCTTTTCAAAGGAGCAAAAAACAAAGTACCATGCACAAACTTTTTACTTTCTGCACTGAAACCTATGAAAGAAAAACATTGCTGAGTTCCATGGCAGTATGACTGGGGCCTGAACATTTCACAGAATAAATGTCGGCTAAGTTTTCGGGGTCACCATTGCTCAGGAAAATGAACTTATTTAAAGCAGTTAAATATACCTGTGTATGTGTTAGAAAACTCTTTCTCAATAAACTGTTCTCAGGTAAACTACATATGCATTGCTACTTATGTAAAAGCATAAATATTATGGTGTTCTCGCAAAGATCCAAGTCTAAAGAAGATCATCTTTTGCTGACACTTAGGTGAATAATCCTGATCAGGTTGCAGTGTAGACTGCAGAATCCAAATCAGTGTAATATTACTTTCTAAACAATCAACCTGGTAATTGGGTATTGATTATCAAGGCCAGAGTCCTTCACGGCCTTGCCTGCTTAAAATGGACATGAAATGTGACACATGAAACGACTGAAGGTCTTGCGATGTTGTGACAACTGCTAGCAACATACCGAAAATTCTTCCTGAAACTTTAGGTTGTTGTTTGTGCAAAGCTCTTCAACATGTTGTAGGAAGGATTTCTTGCTTATTGGCCTGAAAGTAATGACAGAAGAATTAGAAACCTATAGGGAATTTCTTGCCATTCTTTTTATTCTTATTTAACTGCAATTCATTAATAATGTTTTTAAGTCCAATAGAAACTGATACTTATAGACAGAAAATTGCTTACAGCATGCTTATTTGGTTTGTTTTCAGTCACTTAAAATAGAACCATTTTCTCCTCCTGTTGTTCCCCCTCACCAAATTTTTAATGTTGCTAATGTTAACAGTACTGTTGGGTAGGATTGTTTTTACAGGTAACAGCATTCCAAGGCGAAGTTTTGACATTAATGGAAATTTGTAAAGTTATCATTGCATTCAAAAGTACATAATACTTCTTTGTCACACAGAAAACATTTTATACATTGTAAGGTTTTAGACATATAAAATATTGCAATGACCTCATTCTTATAATGACATGGTTTTTAAACCCCGAGGAGTTTAAATATCCCTGTATTACTTCCCAAGCTAAAACACAGACATGCAGGCTTCACCCCAGAGAGAGAGAAAGCATTTCTCCAGTTACCATGCAATTAGTCATGCTTTTATGATTTATACGCAGCTTGGAGTTTTTTTCTAATAAACATAGAGGAGGGAACCACACATTGAGAGTCACCAATGACCACAATATAAAAATCTTTAATCAACTTACTTGATGGATTTTCTATAACTAAGTAACCTGCAACAGAGATTTTTGTTAAATGTAGCAAGCGGAGAGTTAACCAATACTGTGCATGTTAATAGGTTTTAGATTAAATACTCAAGTAACTAAAGAACCAGATTTATTTCTCTCATGGATTCAAATACTATTATATGTCAGATATCTTGGGTGATTGTCTTGCTTAGTTTTTATCTCAGGTATTGGCAGATATGGATATGGTAGTTACAGTTCCTGTCATTCTCTTCAGATCATTTTACAGTACTCTGGGCTCATATGGCCCTGGGAAATCCATGCTTCCAGCACACCACTTCATATACATTGACAGACTTCATTTTACACTATGTACTCAATATCATTCTTCTAAGGGCCATTTCAGAACATAAGGATACAATTCATCTGACCAAATACAGACACCTATTTCTGAGCTAGTCACTCTAGATTCCTTTTATAATCAATGAAGAGAAATAGGTGTGATTTAATCTCATTTTAAGCAGATATCTAAAATAACTCACAGATGAATCATGCTATTGGTGTGCCTCTACAGAAACCAAACAGCTATGACCGTTTTTCTAAAGATTTAAAAAATTAGTGCCTGTTTTCATTCTCATTTTTACATGTTCACTGCTGTTTCTGGTGCGTGGTGATTTTAAGAACTGTGCTACATATTAAATCTTTAACTTGATCCCACAGCAGGTTTCATGAAGATGTTATATGAGCATCTATACTCAGGGGACTTTCAGATGGCCTTGAAACTTGGTCATCATCATTGCCTCTGAACCTATTTTAAGAATGTCTCAGCATTATGGATTTAGAAGCCAAACTTTGGGCACTCAGACTCACAAAGCTTTTCTAAAAGACCAAGCCAAAAAGATTGAAGCAATATAATTTAAAAAATAATTTGCCCCTTCAAAAAAGCTCTAAATATATCTTTTATGTGTCTGTCTCTCCAAAAATCATACATTCTTACATACAGATATTACAAAAACTATTCTATTATACAAATACAAATGTCCACTGCTGCCATAATTTTCGTAAAAAAGAAAACAATTTGCTTTAAAATACTTTGGTTTATGAAGTTATTCTTAAATATTTAAATTTTAAATTAGATAATAAAATGAGATTAATACAATTGTTGAAACATTTATTATTAAGCATCAGAGAAGTTCATTTCAAAGCTACTAAAGATGCCTTTGTGGTACATACTTTGTTATGACAGTTGTCTTCAAACAAAGCAAACTGGCTATGAAAGACTTGGGTCAGTCTCACTGGAGTAAAAAGAAGTGTAAGAATTCACAGAAAAAGGCTCAAACTCAAAATGCTTACTAGGACAACTGAAGGAGAGCTTTAGAATGAAAAAGAAAACAAGAAGGCAGTAAGACAACAAAGCATGCAACTCTATTTATTCAGAATGTTTAAACATCTAGCTAGTGCTTATTGTATCATGTTATTTGCATTACGTGGCAGATGAAACTACCTTCTAGTACTATTGGCAACATCACAGAGCTAAAGTTTCCTGAAGAAAAAATATTCTTAATAGCTGTGCCAATGTACTGCATGCGAATAGATTTGTCTTTGAGCAGAAAGTAAACTTTTTTTAGGCCTTTTTTCAGGACAAAAGTATAAGCACTCTGCAAAGAAATTACACTTGTTTTTCCTTTGAATCCACCTATCTTCACCATAGAACAACAGAAAACAAGTTGTCTCCCAGTTGATATCCCAGTAATTTTTTGAATACTGTTGGCTTTCTTCCTCCCAAACTGATAGCAATAAGGGGATTACTGCACCGTAGTTTGGTCTTTAGGGAATAAAATTTACATCTATGCTGCACAGAAGCAACCTAGGTATGTAATTTAGTTCTTCAGTGCTGAAGGTATGTGGAGCCAACAGCAAAGAACATAGGAGACAAACAGCACCATTAACAATCTTATTGACCAATATTTCCTTTTTTTACTTTCACTCAAAGCAGGGAAGTAAAGCACTGAAATAGCACAGGAAATGAACTAAACACTTAGTGTTACATATGTTGCTTTCTAGTTCATTTTAATATTAATAACAGGTGATTTTTTTAAAGGCATAATTATATATTACCTTTCAGAAGCAGTAAACATTTTTAAAGAAGGCACCTACAGTTTGACACTTTAACCTATCTGTGGGCATTTAAGTGAATTAAATGCCCACAGATTGAATTAAAAATCAAGTTTTAGAACTACTGAACTCTCACACTTCTGTTGGTAGCAAGTGCACATTGCAGTGGCTGGGCAGCTCAGAAAATAGGATTATTTAATTTAAATGCTTATATGTGAATTAATGTCTAACTTGAGGACTGTGGCAAAGACCCTGGCTTTGTTGCGTAAGAATCTTCAGAAGGGATGAATATTGTATGCTCACTATAGACTTACAGCTATGCTCAGTTTCAGCATCCTCAGGCTTCAAAAATAAGTATTTTTTCCAAGTCTCTTGACTTGGAATATGTAATAATAATCTTACAGTATTTCATCAATGAACAAATACTCATCTACCTGTAATCTTGCTCTCCACATTTCACAGTCTTTTGTATAAAACATAAGAATATAGACATCACTAGCTCTTGATGAGCACAATTTAGAATCAAACCATGAAGTTGCAGATTTCCCTATTTCAGCTGGAAAATTCCAGATTCCCACTTGTCTGACTTTGAAACTAGGAAAGAAAAACATTCTCTAAGATAAAGAATGCTTTATTGCCTTAAATCTGATTTTCTTTTAAAACAGTGTATTGTTTCATGAGTGGGATTTTTTTGAAGTCTATCAAAAATCTGAATCCCACTCAGATTACTTATGATAGAGCTAGAAAGAAGCCATTTATTTGTGTTGGCAGTGGTAACTGAAGACCATATTGTCACACAGACTCGGCTTTCTCTCTGGGTCAATCATCTGAAATCCACAGGGAATTAAAACTTCGTCCAAATAGAAAACAACAGAAATGAGTATGTAGGCAAAAGGCTTAACTCATAAGCACCACTGACACTTCCTAGGAACAACAGAGAAACTAATTTTTAGCAAGTTAATTGAAAGCAATATGGAGCTTAACCCTTCCTAAATATTAAAGGCCTAAGGAAAGAGAACACATGGTCATTTCTTCCATTGTACCAGGACACGTACATTCATAAACTGTGTACTCCTGGGATACAAAGCTCAGGAAGCCTATTTTTGATAGTTGATTACTAAAGGGATACTTGTTGAAGAAAAAGGCAAGGCAGGAGCCATGCCTATCCCCACTCAAAGAAAGAAGAAACAGGCTGGTCTAGAGAAAGTAGTGTGTGCAGAAGTGTTACCTTGAACATACTGAATGCACAATATATAGGAAAGCTGAGACCAGACAAGAATTTTATATACAATACTTTTCCATAAAGAGTTCTAATTGCCTGGTATTTGCAAGGGTTACAGTGTCTGTAATTCAGAAATATTTCTTCTGAATCTGTGCCCCATTTGTGTGACAAGCTGTCTCACATGGAATGAAACAAAAGCCTCAAAGCATCCACCACAAGGTGTAACTTCTCAAGAAAAGATTTTAAGAAATGGGGACCTACATGGCTTTATCCTTGCTGCAGAAATCACTGCAAAAGTAGGGTGCCAAAGAAGTTCTTGCCCAGGTGTGCATCTGGAACAGGGAAAAGTTACTTCTCTCTCACCAAACCCGGTGTGCCCTGAAAATTTATTGACAGAGTCTATTTACAGCAGATGAATGCCTGCTTTGAAAAGTAACCTGGCAAACCCTATGGTCATGTTACAAAAAGTAAGTGATGAGAGGCCCCAGTATATGTGTATTCAATGTGCTTAATGAGCCAATGTTTAATCCAGTTTAGACTGATGGACTACATATGTTTTAAACAAGGGTTGTTTTTTTCTGTTATTGCCTGGCTCATAGCATCTCCACCATCATGGAGATCAATGTATGTCCCAAACATTCAAAGTTAGCATTTTGGCTTCATAAAGCAGATCTCATTTTCCACTGAATTCAGTAGGACATAATTCCCTGCATGCCCTCTGAAACTACATCCCATTGATAATTGCCTAACAAAGACTTGATGAGAGATGCTGTATATGTATTAGCTAATATTAGTAATTTTCAGACACTGAAGTTTTTCAAGTAAAATTTTTTTCTGATGACCATTATGTTAAAAAATTACTACTGGGAACTGGGATTTGCCATAAATTTCCTGATTTGAAAAAAAATGTTGACCCCCCCAAAAGTTTCAAAACTGGCAAAATGGGATACTTGGAACTTTTAAATTTTATGTTTTTTCTAATTAAACTGACTTTTGTAATGCAAATAATTCATACTAAAAAAGTTATTAAAATGTGTGAAATAATAAAATGTTTTGATTAACCTGTACTGAACATTTGCTGAGTTCTGGTTCATTAAACTTTTCAAGCTTTTGAATTTTTGATCTGCTAAGAATGATAAAAAATATTCCCTGTCATATTCTTACAGAACAGAAAAACCTTTTTCTACTTCTTTTTGTTTCTCACATGATACCAGCTGCACAAATTTTCTGAGCCAAGATCATAGGCCATGATCCACTAAATATGACAGAATGTCTGAAGAGACAATGTATGAGAGAGACAAGAAGGATCTCATGGAGCAGGCTAGAGTATCTTGGTTCTGTGGATGAACTGTGTCAGCTGCAAGTCCATGCCTTTACTTATTTATAGAAGCTAACATGATAAATAATATACTGGCTGAGAAATGACAAAACACTTGGTTTCCAAAGCATCACCTTCAAATGAGCACTGAATGGGATGATTAGTAGGTACAGAAAAAATCTATACTGCTCTTTTATCACCTAAGATTTTCACACAAACTCCCCATCACCCTTTCAGGGTAGAAAGTATACTTAGCTCGACCAGATTTCAGCTGATTTACCGCTATCCAAGAAATACAAACAAGCCAGCCTGGAAAAGAAGTCTGCCCATCTATGTTTTCCTCATACCATTACAAGACGCCATGAGCTGAAACCAGCATTCTGCAACACAGCAAACTTTGCAAACACAGCTGAGAGAGCTGGCTAAATGCAGCCAATGTATGGCAGTAGGTTATGCAGATATGGTGATGCACAGTCCCATTGCAAATGCATGGTAAATTTGTGAAGGTTACACTGCAGTCCTCGACATGTAATACAATAATTTAACATGTTAACATGTCACTGCTTTAACCACAAATCATGAGAATGATAAGGACAACATAAGAACTGGGACTGTGATTGACTTCTACATAGCTATTCCCCAAAGGCAACAGGTACAAAAGTTCTTTCATGATGTAACTGTGGAAGTCTGAAAACAGGCAGCAGAAATATTTTAGACATTAGGTTTTCCAGTAAGCTGCCTTGGTGCATGCTGCTATACTTCTGCCAGCTTCTTGATATAACTCATCATTACCAGGAAGGATGTATCTATATGAAAGACAGCATTACAAACACCTGAAATGTCTCTTTTGGTCACTGACATTACAAGAACAGAATCTTGCACATATTGAGACTTTCTTTAAAGCTTAAAAAAAAAGCCTTAATAAACTAAAAAGTTTTGAGCAGATAAAGGATATCCTGCCCCTCATTATTATATGTATGTTACCTAGTAGGGTCCCACAGTATATTTACTGACTTCCAGTGGAAAAGATGGCATGAATCCTGTCCTGAGGAACTCTCAGTTAGTGCCTGCACTTCAAACTTCAACAATTTGTTGTAATGTCCAGCAAAGGACCTGGGCGAGGAGCCTGCTGTAGCTTCAGTGCAGCTACTGTTTGAAAAATAATAATCCAAAATTTAGCAGCTGCATCATGTACCTTACAAGAATGGCAGAAGAACAGAGTCTTTGCTTTTGGCCACTAAAGGAGTGGGGAAGGAGGAAACAGAAAAATACAGATGGAAGGACACAACAAGCTGCAAACCAAAATGTGAGACTGACTCATTAAAATAGGGGTGATGTAACTAAAACTGCTGAAGCGCTGTTCAGTAAAGGCCTTGCTGTGCATAAATCACATAACGAAGTGCACATAAGTATGAAATATTATAGTTTGCAATTACCCTGTAGAGTCTGAGACTGTACAAATCCAATCTACACATAATTTAGACAGAAAAGTGGCAGAATAGTACTCTGCAAACTGATAAAGGATTTGACTGCACAGATATGTTGCTGAGATTGTAGTGGCATAGTACAAAACAGCTGCAGCATAAGTGAGTATAAAAGGCAGTTGAGAAAAAAAGAGAACTTGTCTTAAGTACGTACATTCTAACTGCCAAAGGAAAGAAACAGTATGTTTCTTATGTCACATTTGCACTACATTTGCTTCAAGGATAGGTTGTATATATCAGTGCTATATTGTCATAATGTGTTATAATTTCCATGTAAAAATTGCCCTGATTTATTTCAAAATAGTTGTGGAACTGTTGTACCTTAACATTAGGGACTAAAAATAAACATGATTTCATGGTGACAAATACCACTGTTTGTCATTAGTATAGCTGCAAAGATTGACATTTCATTCTGATTAACTATATCATTCAATATAGTATGGTAGCACACAGGTTAAGAGAACAGAATGGAAAACACACCATGTTGCTTCAATAATACAAAAACTTACTGGATGACAAATATCTCCTTGCGTCTAAAGAAAAATGAAGAGTATCTGGAAGTAAAATCCATTAACACTTTAGTATATAAACAAAATTAGTACTATTCTTATTCAGCTAACAGTTTGGAAACAAGGCCATTTTGAAGATCCATAAAGATCATTTATACAAGTCACAGTTATCACAGTGCATTGGCAATGGTTCTGCCTTCAGAGAAAGTTTTCCGCTGTTATTAGCAGGTACTAAACAACGCTATCTGAATGACATGTGCCCCACACAGAACATACCGCATCCATTACGTCAATGATTTCCAGATGATTCAGAGTATGTTTTCTCATCTGTTACAAGCAGCCATTCCTGCGTGCACTATTTTGAACAGGTTTGTACATGCAATCAACTTACTCTGTACCACACACATGACATATACACACTCAAACAAAACAGATCAACAGCTACAATCTTTCATCTTCCACCTATTCCTAGTCTGCAACAGTAGGATGCCTGCCTGGTAGGGCAGAACTGTTTTAGGCTTCTCATCTTTAAGGAGACTGCCTACGACAGTGTTTCATCTGTGACGCAGTAGAGAAAATACAGACAGGTAAAGAATGTTCACCAAACATTTCTAACTCAGCTGGATGTCATATATTATTGAGAATCTCATTATATTTATTCGGTGAATAATATCCGCATTTCTGGCAGTCAGAAAGAGCAGTTTTCCTTCTGATAAATATCTGTGACAAGATTCTTTGTTGGACAGAAAATATGAATAGCCTGGAATTGCTGCATACACCTTAAAGGAGTAGATGTCAGGATAGCCAGTGTGCTGAGCTCCACGGAAACACAGACATTATGCAAATCCCTTTGTGAAAAAAATGCTTTCTAAATGTCAATTAAACAGTGACAGATTTGTTCTTGAATTAGTTGACCAGGACTTCTGGGAGTTTCACTCTTTCAAAATGCTTATGTAGGTTTGCAGTCTACACAAAACACTCGGCCATCAAAAAAACTCAGAAATTCTGCATGTTTAAAAATATGTAGCCCTTTTTTTGCTAACACAATTAAACAGTGATTTGCACTTAGATCTTTATCTTGTTGTAAAAAGAGCTGAAGATTAAGTGATTTTTTAAAAGCTAGTGAGAAGTGTCTTGAGGATAGAGGTCATTCTTTGAAAGAGGATCTCAGTGACCTGTGTAAATAAGAACACCACAAACACTTCCAAACAAGCAAAGGTCAGAAAGGGGTCATGGCTACAGCCCCTTTGGACTACTGTTTTGCCTAAGGAGTACGCTTACCGTGTAAATCTCTCATCCTTCAGCTCCAGGTCTGCCACTGTGATCAACTGATCCAGTTTGAACTTAGTGTCAATAATTTCAGCATCTCGTGGGGAGTATGTGCCTCCCTCTTTTTGCTTTTGCCGAATCCTAAACAGAAAATAATACTGAAAAATAAACGTGCAAAAGATTTAAAGACACATATGTCAATACTTTGATTAGACAGGCTGAAACTGAAAAATGGTTGCCAGAAATCCTTCCTTGGCCTTCATTCTGCTCTCCCTTCCAACAGTGAAATTTAGTCAAATCCAGCAGTTGTGTTGTCAAAAATTCATACGGAGAGAATCTAGCCTGTATATTATTTTAGTTTTCCTACATAAATTCTTTGGCAATGCCTGAATGATGAGCTGAGGAAGAACAGAACTTCTGATGAATGAGCAGAACTTCTGATGCAGTACCCAGTCTGCTTCTTTACATGGGCATTTTGTTCACAATTTGAATTCAGAGGTTGAATTCTCTTTCACATGTGAGACTTCAATGTATTTAACTGATAAATGTATTAGTAAGAAAGAAAACAGAATTTAGAATATTTTCTTCATATCAAGCTGTCAACAGGGTTAGCCATCATGCTAACTTCAGCCAGCTGACACTCTGATCCATATCCTCAAGTCAATAGAGAAGTGGCTCTGAAAGGGTAAGATAGGCTACTGCTCTGATTTACCCTCTGGAGAAGTTGTGTTTTCTTCTTCATCTATGGAGGTTACCCTCACTAAATTAAAGCTAGCCTTTGTGAGTCCCTCCCTAAGTTTCTACATAAAAGACAAAACAAACAAACCAACAAAAAGAAAATGCAATACATTTTGAAATGACAGAATGGTTCCATTTATAGGACTGTTTCAACTCTTCTTCAAAACATTTTTGAGTGCTTGCAACCATGGTATGGGAAGGATACGTAAATCTCACCTTGCAAAAGCATATACTGCAGCCACCAAAAGAACAACTGAAAGTATACACAAAGTAACAGCAAGGATAACTTCTACAGATCTTCCTGACAGTCCTTCACCTGCAACAGAAAGTGGAAATCTAATATTTTATAGATTCATTACAATTTTTGCATTTCTGAAAGGGTGAAATCAGAAATGATTTCAGAAATCATGAAATCAGAAATCAGCAATGAGAGACAGACATTTTTCTGTTGTACAACTGCATCTGTTTTGTGTCAGTCGAAGAAAAGAAAGAAAAATATAACAAAACCAGAAACAATTTATTTAAAGGTTCCTAAGCACTGCTGATCTGTGTAATACATGATGCTACTAGTATATATCTACAGCTATATGTGCAGCCATCCCCTGGTGCTTTTCAGTTTTACCTGATAAACAGGTTAAGGTAGGTCTACACTGCAGTAACACCAGTCTGAACACTAGCCTGAGCTGAGCTCCTGCTTCAGCCTCTGAGCAGCCACAGACACACTGTTCTATCAGCTAGGAATAATAAAACTCTAGAAGTAGAAAAAGAAGCGCCACAACTCTAAAGCTATGAGGCTTGCAGCCATCACTCACAGGCATAAAATAAAAGATGATTTTTGGAGATACTCTCCTCAGGGTGCTGAAGGAACCTACCTAGTGATTGGATCTGAACTTTCTGGATTAATCTGCCTCACTGACCATTAACTCATGCTCTTTATTTATGTGGGAATTGGTGATATTGTTAGGAATAACCAGCAGCAGGTCAAAAGTAATCATAAAGGCCTTTATGATAAAAAGGTAAAGGTGCTGGTATTCTAATCAGTCCTTCCAGGTGAAATGAAGGCTCATTCAGAGACTGATAAACCATTTAGATTAGTAGTTTCTAGACCTCTTTTCAAACCTTTTTGGTGCTAATTTCTGAGATTCATTTAATTTCCCACCCTTCCTGGTAATCCTATCCCTATGTCAAAAATCTCAGCCTCCTTTTTCCTTAGGCACACAGTGAAAATAGAAAAGCAAGGGATTACTACTGCTGGGATTCTTCACATATGCCTGTATTCAACTCCACTTTCTGATCCACTGTAGAAAACCTAGCTCCTGTCCAGCCTCCAGGAAGGACAGAAAATGTACTGCTTCCTGCCATATGAAACTCTGTGTCCTCACAAGGACACACCAGGAAACACTGAAGTCTTGGCTTCATTTCTCTCAAAAGGCCCTGATTTTTGGATTAGAAAGTATATTGCAGATGATCTGTACTGCATGTACATTGGAGAACATGATTAAAATTCAAAATGATCCTGATTGAGCTGAAAAAATGGTCTTAAAACTGTAGGATGCAATTTTGTAAGATCAAGTGCATGGTTCTACACGTAGGCAGGAATAATCAGCTATAATAATACAGCTTATTAAACAGTAGGTTAGGTAGCAATTTGTCAGAAGAAAGTGTGAGATTGTTGTAGACCACAAACAACATGAAAATTAATCATGCCTATATGAAATGATAGACATAATCTTGTGATACACAGAATTAAGCACAGTTTCCAAAACACCTGAAATAATTCTTCCGCTGTATTAGTAAAGTCTCAGGTGCAACACTGGACACTACAAGGTAAGAACAATTTAGGCCAGGGGAAAACAATAGAGAAGAAAAGCAAGTATATAGAAAACTGTTGCAAAGAGAAAAGGAATGAAAAAGTCCCTTCCGCTCACTGATTTCTGTGATAAGGCACAAATCTTAGTAGTGTGGAAGAAGAAGAATTTCCAGAGGAACCTCTACAACAGTTCTATCTATTTTCCACCAAACAGTGAAGTCTATGTTAAACCCTACAGTTAACCAGTCCAAGTATTGCCAATGTTATTAAACAAAACAGTGCTGGCAGAATACCCACCAAGAATAAAAAAATACATTTTCTCCTACTTCTTTGCAACAGGGAAGGACTCCATGTCTGTCAAGATGATGGTGGGCAAGAGGAAAGAGACAAAACAGAAGATTTGGCATAGTAGGCAAAATAGGTATTATAAAACTAGTATGCAGTCCTGATATAATGTTGTATAATTCTGAGGAGCTGCCACTCAATACATGATGATAACAAACTACAATAATAGAATATCATAAGGTAGGTTTCTGTGCAAAAGGCAGTGGCAGGAAACCCCATTTTGGTTATTTCCTGTCTCATCAACTTTGTATTTCACATGGAAAAAGCCTACACTTACAGAGGCCTACCAGCTGCCCCACAATGATTTGCTGAACTAGCTATCAGAGTTTATGAAAAGGTTATAAGCTGCCTTGATGTATTAGAAGTTTAAGCACTATTTGTCACACATCTTAATTATCTCATGGAAAAATCCTGACCTTTCATTGTAGTATGGACATTACTTTTGCAATGTCAGTCATGGGTTATGAGGAAGAAACTCCACTTCTCCAGCTCAAGAGGAGAGTTGTGGTACTCCAAGTATGGTTGAGTGGGAGCACCCTATTAAAATGTATCCTTTACTATAATTAAAAAATCATTATTGCAGCTGTGTATTCCAATAATTTCTGCTTCAATGTTCCTCCCTAGCAAAATTCCTATTGTTTAACAAGAGCATCTGACTGTCACAGAGAACTCTTTCATAGGTTTTCCATATTTTTTTCTGCTTCAAATATATTTAACATGCAGTATTAAATTGCACAGATACAAGGTTAGCTTTCTGGTTTCCCAGATCAAAGACCTACCTATTGTATACGTAGATTCAGAAACCAAAATAATCTAGTCATAAATACCTCTGCCAAAATTCAAATTAGTCTTTTATCTACTAAAATAAAAGTGTCATGTTGGAAAAACACAAATTTCAATGGTTATTACAAAAGAAGATCATCAATTTAAAATGAAATTGCAATTCTGATCTCAGGCAGCATAAATTTCATCTGAAAAGATACTGTTGTTACAAGTGGAATAGAAGTCATCAGTCACAAAGATACCTAACAGCTACTGATCTTTCTGGTATGCTTTCTGGGTTATGTTTCCAGAGGAAGTCTGAAGTTCATATAACCAAAGCATCTTCTATAAGGAAACACTTGGGCAAGGTTCCTCAGGTTATGTGTCACAAGAGAAAATGTGTCTGAAAAAAATCTATCTTCCTTTATTCACTTAAGATGGCATTGGTAATGGCATTGCCGGTGCTGTATCTTCAAAGCCACTCAAATGCAGTACCTGCATCACTTGTAATATATCAATTTGATATTGATTTCACAACACTTGTAGGAAAGCATAGAAGGAACTTTTCATTATCTGTTCCACTTAATTTTTGTTGCTTGTTGGATAGGCTCTGAAATTTAGATGTTAAGGCCAGACAAGTTTGCTGTAGTGCCCACTTTAAAAGCAGTGCTTGATGTTAAACTTTAGCACAGAAGGCACTGGATGGGTGTGAGGAGCCATGGACATCTGAGGAATTTATCAGGTCTATTTTTTTTCCTATTACATTTTATTCAGCATACAAACAGATCTTGCTTCTTTATGATCTACACCAAAGGAGAATGTGTCACAAGTTTTCAGTAACAATACAGAAATGAATGAATTACACTGTCTGCCTGCCACTAAAGCATGACTTCTTTAAGCACTGCACACTTTTCTGTTAGAAAAGAGAAAGTTGCCCAGAGGACTGGATACAGTTGGATTCATTTCCAGTAGACTTGTTTTCCCTGATTGGACCACTGTCTTTCCCTTACTGGGCAAACTATTTGCTTCATTGGCTTAGAACTTCTAAACTCAGAACATATAAAGACAACTTTTGTGTTGCACTTTCCAAAACATTCAGGGCTAGAGAAATAGTGCCAGATCCTTTCAGAATATTCAGGTAGTGAAATAGCATTTCAGGATCTTCAGTATCAGATCATGTAACAAATTTCTAACATGGATTAGATGAATAAGGGAGCTCATATCACAGAAGATGAATGCCAAATGAAAAATATGTGCCCACTAAAATTCTTCTGGGTACTCATCCAGTTGTCTTGGGATCCCTTTTCAGAAAGTCAGGGCTAATGCTTAGCTAAGTAAGTTTTGGCTTACCAATATATTAAAAGAAGTTACAGATCTTATTGCGATCTGCTACGAGAGTCTTCATTCCCAATTTCGGGGGTAGATCAACACTGCCATGGAGGAATTTATGCTGGATTTAAGAGCCCATAACAGCTGGCCTATTGGCCAGCAACATCAGAACCAGATGGATTCTATGAGACAATATTAATTTATTAATTAATATGGAGCTTTGTCTGTATCTAAAGGATGAAAGGCTAAAGGGTCATGTCCTTAGATGAGCTGCCACTAGAAGGAATGATCTTCAGCCAAGAGGTTTCCTACACTAGGCTCACTGAAATAGCTCTACATCCAACACAGAGGGAAACTGCACAAACAGTATAGCTTCTGGCAGTTCACCAAGCAAGATGAGCTGTCCTGGCAAAATGGCATTTTTATTGGTATAACTGAATCTCTGCTAATGAACTTTGCCAATACTGCTTCTTCATTTAACAGTCCAGGCTGAGGTAAGACCTCTTGACAACCTTAAAAGGGCATACAAGGGAATAGATATGTTTTCTCAGCCATTCCGGTTAAGCTAGGTCCAACAAAAATAGAGATTATTTACTTCAGGGAAACCACTCTCCTAAAAAGAAACATGGAATCATCTAGATTCTTTGGAAACAGAAAAATACTTTAGTAAATGACACTCTCCTTACCTAACGTTTTGACAGGGTCAGAATAGTCAGAATCTGTAAACTGTCCTTTAACGTTAGTTGCTCTGAACTTAAATCTGTAAAATAAAACCAAGAAAACTAATGAAATAAAAGTTTATGTGCATTCTCTTCAATATTATTTCACTTAGCAACTAAAAACAAATTTTCAGTTTTAGTATAATATAAGCTGGAATCATTATTCACCTGCTAAAGTGATGTTATGACAGACATCAAGGACTCAGTGTCAATATATTAAATGTATAATCAAACTATATGATTTACTTATCTTGAATTTGGGCTTATTTAATTTAAGAACTCAGTAAGCATCTTTTGTTACCTAAAACATTTTGAAAAAATTTGTCTCCCATATTTATGCTCAGCCAAAAAATTTAAAATTAGAGGCGCAAGAAGATCATGTCAATCTCCACCTTTTCATAATTGAACTACACGTTTTGTATGTTTGTATAAATGTGTAATTTACTTAAATCTTTCTCTTGGACAAACATAGAGACAAATGTACTTACAGGTACTGCTTTCTTGGTTTTAGTGGGCCATTGCATATTTTGTCTTGACTGCCTGGTATCATACATGTAGTATCAGCACCTATGACATATATCTCTTCTTTTCCACTCAGATCTTCTTTTTCTTCTATACATGGTGGGTTTGGAAAGCCTTCATTTGTAAAATACGGCCTTGGTCTGTTGAAGTAGGCGTCGTACCACTTGGTAACATTCCCATCATGCTGCGCTATTGTAAAGAAAAGAAATAATCACAAACAATTTACATTCTAACCAGACTGTAATTTAAAAAGTTAAATAGGAAATTAATTTTTTTAAGAGCTTAGCATGCTATCAGTGTGTGCTGGTTTTGGCTGGGACAGAGTTAATTGTTTCCATAGTAGCTAGTATGGGGCTGTGTTTTGGATTTGTGCTGGAAACAGTGGTGATAACACAGGGATGGTTTAGTTACTGCTGAGCAGTGCTTACAGCAGCAAGGACTTCTCACTCCACCCTGCCAGCGAGTAGGCTGGGGGTACACAAGAACTTGGGAGGGGACACGGCTGGGACAGCTGACCCCAACTGACCAAAGCGATATCCCACACCATATGGCGTCATGCTCAGCATATAAAGCTGGGGGAAGAAGAAGGAAGGGGGGATATTCGGAGTGATGGCGTTTGTCTTCCCAAGTAACCGTTATGTGTGATGGAGCCCTGCTTTCCTGCAGATGGCCGAACACCTGCCGACCGATAGGAAGGAGTGAATGAATTCCTTATTTTGCTTTGCTTGTGTGCACGGCTTTTGCTTTACCTATTAAACTGTCTTTATCTCAGCCCATGAGTTTTCTCCCTTTTACCCTTCCAATTCTCTCCCCCATCCCACTGTGAGGGGAGTGAGCGAGTGGCTGTGTGGTGCTTAATTGAGTTAAACCATGACACGGTGCCATTTACACAACTAAGTCTATAACTGTATTTTGCACTTGAACCCAAATTTCCTTATTATCCAGGCTATCTGTATTTTGCTAACTCAGAGTAAGTCAACTGAATCACAACTAGAAAATTTCAGGGGCAGTCTTGCACATGAGCTCTGCCTGTAGAGGAACTCGTGCAAGCCACTTGACTTTGAAACTGAGCATGGCTAGCAAAGACAGTAAAAAACGTTTACTCTAAAGACAGTAAAGACTGTTTCATAAAGGAAATTACTAAATTTCCGTAAGTGGACAATACCCAGCAACTCAGGAGAAAAATCTTCAAAATGTTGCTTAACGTGGTATTTGCATATCTATCAGTTCAAGAGAATCTTCACCGCAATAGCTATGAAGTAAATGTCTGTAGGATTAGTGCTAAAATGCAAAATTCAGAAAAAGGTGAGAGACTTAATGTGAATTCACTTAATGTGAATGCTTCAATTCTATACTTTGAAAGCAAGGAAAACAAGGGAATTAAATACCCAGAATTTGTCCTTCTTAGGTAAAGTAAGCCTGACCATATGATGTCCTATCATGAAACTCCCACCCACAATGGTAGGCAATTACTCAAAAGAGTATCATGGCACTGTTCACATGAGTAAATGTTCATCAGTCCGTAGAAGGGAATACACATTCTAACCCACAGTCTACAGAAGGGATTTATATAAATCCCTCTGCCCCCGTTATGAAATGGAAATATCGACTGCACATGACTGCATTCTCTTACAGGGAACACTAATAGCAACAGAAGAAAAACCTTGCAAAAAAAGTTTCAGATTTATTTACCTTTCACAAATGCCAAATGTATTTTTTTTCAAGGAAGTAGGAAACAAAGAAAATATAATAATAATAATAGGGCCAGAATAATATTAGTGACTTCAAACAGCATGGATGACTCTTTGTTGGCAAATGTTCCCAAAATCTAATACCCAGCCCACAAGTATTGCGAAAGATGCTTTGCTCTTAGTACTCTTGCCACAGCTAAAGTGACTTTGTTAGCTGTTTTCTAACACGAAATTACTGAGACCCAAGAAAAGAAATAAAAGAGAAAAGAAAAACAGCTTGAAAATAAAGAAATAAAAAAACCTGAAAACAATTTTCGAGAGAACTTATACAATTCTACCTCCAGCTTCCACAACAAGAACTTGTATCTTCTTGATAGGGCCATGATCATCACTGTAATAACATATTGGCATTCTGATCGTAATTGTTGTAGCTGTGACAAGTAATGCCCCATTGGTATCATAAACTGGTGCTGGTTTCTTTTTAGGCCGTGGTGGTTCTGGTTTTAAACAAAGATATACCACAGTTTTGTTTTAAAACGTTTTCACTACAAGTACTTTGTTCAGGCACATAGCTGTGTTATGCAAGACAAATCTTCAGCATATTTTCAGGGACAACTTAATGTTCTACTTAATGCCTTAAGCCCTAAAAACTGTATTCTGATAAATGCCTCTGCATATCAGTTTTCAATTAAAAGAGAAAACAATAAAAAGACTGAGTCTTAGTTTTCAATGAATTTCAATCAATGATTGTATTTATTTACACAACTGTGATACTGTATACTTAGCTATACCTCTGTGATATTCTTCTAAGCCATTCACTGATGGTAACTAAAATACTGACGTCAGTGTGATTACTTCACTGAGTCTGCACATGGTATCATTCAAATATGAATAGCAAATGATCAGTGATACGCAGCAAAATTGAGCACTGCAATTCAAGGCTATCAGGTATGTGTTCCTGCTCCTACATTATGCATCCTCTAAATAATAGACAAAGGCACACAGCTATGTACTCACAGGTAGAACAGCAATTTCTTCAGCATTTATAGAGATTTCAACTAAAGGGCACTTTATGAGACATACCTTTGATATCCATGGTTATTTTCAGTTGAATTTTTGGCCCTGCACCAGCACCATTAATTGCATACACCTTAAAAAACCAAACACTTGTTTTAATGAGTATTTGTAATAGCTTCAAATTGGCCATATCTAGATATATTTGAAGCAACAATGAATGCTGAAACACTCCTGTTATGTTATTCACACTTTGCTAGAACTTCCTATTTCTTTACAATCCTAAGCACAGTAACACTTTATCGCTTGTAATGTAGCTCTTACAAAAAGGAGAAAAACAAGTCCACTTAAACAGTTAAACTGCCTCCTCTCATGTCCTAGTCTCTGATTATTTGAAAGGACTTCATGCGCATACTTCTGGCAAGCTCCCCTTGCAGAACTGGACCTTTCATCTGAGCCAAATGAGCAATGCAAGTGGTGGAATTAAGAGAGAGATTTAGTCTTGTACCTGTGACGACATGTCACAGGCTGCTTTGCTGGCACATGAACTGGTGGTCCCGGTACAAAGCTAACCACTAGTGATGTGTCCTGCTCCCACTCACTCTACCCTTTCATTGCTGCCCTCGTTCCTCAGACTTGCCTCTCTTCTAACATTCTCGGCATGATAATCTCATATTCAGCCTAGGTTTATGTTCCCTGTTTAGACAATCTCTCACTTATGTCAAAGAAAAAATCCAAAGAAAAAGTATCAGTTCTTACGCTGACATTATAGGTATGTCCTCCTTTTAGTCCTTCTATCACGGCAGTGACTGACTGATCTGTTTTATCAATGACACTAAGGTTGTGGATGCGGATGGCAGCGGGGTCATCTTCATTGTAAACCATAGCTTGATACACCTGAATATTTCCATTTGGTTCAGATGGCGGCACAAATGTTACTTGGAACTTTGTTACTTCGTCTGGTATCTTCTGAAATGTTATGTTGTTGGGTGGGTCTTCAGGCACTGAAATAAATATTTCAATGATCCACTTAAATCAGTTTACTACTATTACTATTAGAGTAAAACCTGAAAAATTACAAAGTGTATTTTTGCACATCAGTATTATTTCATTGGTATTTTCTGTTTTTACTAAAAACATCTCAAATACTTATTGCATATGTAAATATTTATAGAGACAATAAAAAGTTAAATATTTAGTGAAATACTATTATTAAAGATAGCATTTAATGCTACAAATATTAAAAATAATTATTAGATAACCCTCAGTAGTTTCTACTCAGAAAAGTTTCTTCTGATTTTCTACTCAGAAAGCCCGAGAGCACCATTATACCTTGAAATACATCTGGGGTAAACAAATCCTTGCATGGGCTGACAAGCAAGAAGCAAGTGTTAGTCTTGAGTATCCCTTTCTGAAAGCCCTCTGTCAACAGCAAGCTCCCTCTCAACATATAAACAAGCCACCATGCTCCTAAGAGTCTCTGCTTATCCCAGAGGGATAAGCTTTATCCCTAAAGAGGTAACTCTTTAGGAAAAAACTCTCCACTAGCCACTTCCCAGACACAAACACAACATGCATTTTTCCCAAAGACAGTTTTTTGTCAAATGCTTATTCCAGTACCTTATTCCCAAGACAGCAAAGGTATAAATCATTTTCCCAATGTCCCTATCTGAAAGGAAAGGCTATAACATTCTTTCCAGGCAGCTAAATATTTATTGCTCTACCTGAGCAGACAAGTATGTAGCGTGACCTCTAAATAGTGAAATCAAGCAACTGAAGGTAAACACATTCCCTCAGCCAAAGATTTAGATGCAGTTGTCATATCTTCCAGTTTTTTTACACCAGCCAACAAATGCTTACTCAGGCTTCTCTGGAGTAAGTCCATGTAAATTGGTCCTTACTCAGCCATATGCTAGACTGCACAAACCAGATGAGACAAGAGAGATGGAAAAAATAACTGTTCTTCTCTAAGGTTATTGCACCTCCTAATGTATCACATTTTTACATAAGAGAAAGAGCTACCAAAAAAGATAGCTCACAGGACAGACCCAGCTACCACCTAATTTAATCTTCATTCATTTTTCCACAGTAAAAGACCATATCAGCCTCCAGGAATATAAACAGGTCATGAAAACCTTAGAATTTAATGTATTAAAGGCATTAGAAAGATATACATATACACATTCATATCATATCATATCATATCATATCATTAGGCACATTTGATTTTCATACATCAAAGGAAAGATAAATGGTAAATACAATCACTGTGTAGTATGTCTAAATCTGAAATTAACCTGAGTATATAGCTAAGAAAGCTGACCTGCAGTTAACCTTACTAGAGATAAGGCAATTGTAGTTTATACAAAGTTAATAGCTTGAATGAAACAAGACTTCAATGTCTTTTCAGAAAAGATTTTTTTGTTGTTTTGTTTGTTTAAATATCCTTAGTGAACAATTCAAAACCAGCAAAGATAGTAGACAGAGCATAACCAGGAGCTATGTATGTAAAGCTAGGACTGTATCTTCCCCATGTACATCTGTTTATATTTTCCTAAGCAAATGCTATCTAGTTTTCTGTAACATAGCCTCTCAGTATCATGAGGTCCTCACACAGTTCCTCACTCTCATCCCTCAGTTTTATTTCTCCGAGTAACTTAATAGCATCAGCAACTTTTGTCACCTTAGTGTCTACCTCATTCTCCAGATTGTTTTGACTCTGTGGAACAGCTGACTCAAGCACAGATCCCTGTGGGCCTTCACTAGCAACCTCCTTCCACTCAGAATACACAGATTGTGTCCTCAAGTCAGTACAGGTACCCTTTATAAACGTTAGAATTCACTTCGCTTAATTTTTGTATGTTTAAATTTTGCATCAAGACCAAGGATGTTGTACAGAGTTTTCAATAGTCTCTTAAGGGAAACAGGCACCGCCACAGCGGAGAGTTATCCCTTCCTAAGATAGGTATCTTACGTATACATGCTAATATAGATAGGACCTCTCTTCATTGACTAAAGAAGTAATCTAGATGGCTGCGTTCCACACATCCATATTTTACATGAAGCAAGTTAAGATCTCTGCATTACTAAAGGTAAATCTTAGTATTTATCACCATCACTTTTTTTGTTGACTGCCACCTTTTTAAATATTAAAGAAAAAATATTGTGAGAACAAATCTGCATTAAAAGTGCACCATGTGTTCAAAACTCTCATTTGTCAGATGAAGGAAAAACTGCAAAGTTTGATCCATATAAAGTAGAGAAAAATACAAACCTGCTTCAAAAGTGGAGACAATTACCGGAGAACTAGCCTTGCCTTCAATGAATGCAGCATTAACATCCCCCGTAAAGGCAATGATTACTACAGAATACCTTGTAAATGCTTTTAAATCAGAAATTTCTAAGACTTTACTCTCAACATTTGTCTTCAGAAATTGAGCTTTATAATTGTCATTATCTACCTGTAAAATAATAATAATAAAAACCCCCTGATTACAAGACTTGAAACAGCCAAAAGCAGGACATTATTATTTGAACACCTTATTTAACTTTTATGTTTCCACTTTTCTAACCATTTACATAGAAGGGTTCACAAGAAGCCTCTAGCTACCAAGACTAGAAAGCTGCACAGGGGAGTACACTCCCATCTCACCCATATGTTGCCTCTTTAGCATGTCACGTAGTATGGGATTAAGGAAACGGGCTGTTTGCTTGGTGCTGTGTTCCACCAAGCAAACATGAACCGATTGGTAGACACTGGGCCAGGGGAGCTGCAGTGACCTGAAATGGGAATCAAACTAGGCAGAGATCCAGAAGATGAGCAGCCATATAGCAGAAAATTGTTTGGAATACAAAACCAAAAGAAAATTGGGGAGCAATATATAATGTTGATATGACTGCAGAAAGTGCAGTTCCTCTTGGAGTATATTAATAGAAGCACTACTTATAAGACAGTGGGGAGGGACTAACTCTCTCACTAGAAAAGCTGGAAAGTAGAAATAATTGCGGTTCAATCTAGAAAAGGGAGGATGGTGGAAGACATAGTAATAACTACAAAATATAAAAAAGGATGTTACTAAATTGAAGATAATCCATTGTTTCTAATGTTCATGAAAACACAAATAGAAATTTTATTTGCACCAAAAAAAGATTAGAATTAAATATTACAAAAACTGCAATGATATACCTAAATGTGTAAGTAAAACTATGACAATAAGTTTAGTTAAGAACTAGAACAATTTATTGAGGGTTGCTGAGCAATTTTCAGCACTGGACATTTTTGAGACCAGGATAATGAACCATTTGTGAGGAAGACTTTAGGTACACTTTTTTCTGTGTTAGAGCAGGATATGGACTGGATTATTTCTTGGGATCCCTATCATCCCTAAATCTCACATAGTCTGTAGTTCTATAGAAAAATCTACAGTGTTGGGCTTTATATCCAATTAATCAATTCTGATGTTAGCTTAAAAAAGGAGAAAAAGGAAAAAATAGGAGCTTGTCTAGTGTTTGATCAAGGATCATTTACAAAATTCTTTTTATTTCTATTCCCACTACTTCAGTTAATGATGTTTTCATTATTGTTTCTTCAGTGTGTAATTTGAAAAGAGGATTAGGTAGCTGTACAGTAGTTTTCCCACTGGATGAAATCTGTATTAAATGCAGCTGCTAAAACATTGGAATAGTTCAAGCATACCTTTTATTTGACAGATACGCATCTACCCCCACTGAGAATTAACCTGAACTAAACTTTCTGATGGACTAAACAGACATTCATTTCCTGGGATGGCCATGAAGAGCTGAAGCACTTTGTCCTATTTGACTGTCAAAAATCTGGCATATAAATATTTATACAAGAGCTAAAATACAATCACAGTACTACATCATTAAATTTATTTCTATTCTTCCTGAAGGTTAATGGTTCAGTTCCATCTTCCTTACTCATTTTCAGTAATATTTTATTCAGGACTACTTCTAATTATAGTGGGCAGCAAGACAAACTAAAATATGACTTGGAGGAATAATAATGAGGGAGTACTTTTTAGTTTTTGTGATCTATAAAACTGCAAGGAGCATCCTAGCAAGTTAAATAGAACCCTAATACATTCACTAATAAATACTAATTACTATCTTTTAAGAATAAAGACATCACAGAGTAGAAATCTGAAATTATTCTGTTCTGAGCCTATTTTTATAAATCCTTAAAGATACTCAGTTGAGAACTAAAATGAGTAAAGTTATATATATAGGAAGTTTGTGGAATTTGGAGTCTTCATAAGAATTTTCCCACTGGGACAATAAAATACATACGTTTTCACTGAAAAAGATTGTGACAGCTTTATTGGCCTTTAAGAAGGAATAGATTTGTCTACTAAGATGATTATCTACAGAACTGACCCCTGTAGTTACTGATCATTAGACAGACAACATCTGATTACAAGGAATCCCTAAAGCTAGATGTCTGAAATATATTTGAAAAAAACCCACTTTGTAAAAACAAAACCAAAGTCCTCCAAACGGAACATTTAAAACAGGTTTTTAAGTTCCTTTCAAATGCTGGCAGGCTCACATGAAACATTCCATAGTTCATCTTACTTTAGGAATTTTACTGTAACTTATATTGGTAAGGTATTTATAACATTTTCATAGTGTAGAATCAGATGACACCCTGTTTATAATTTAGGAACTATCAGAAAGAGGAGAAATTGTTTAAATACAAATTGATTAAATATTACACACAAAAAAATCAAGCTTTGAAAATTGCATTTGGAAGTTTTATCAAAAGAATGAAAAGAATTCTTTTTCTGTTGATGCACTATAATGCTGTTTAGTCAAAAGTGACAGGAACTTTTCACGAGGAAAAAGTCTTCTCTAACTTCAGTAAAGGAGAAATAAAAATTGTTATGTGGTTTGTAGCGACCTGCCCAACAGGCAAGGAACCATTCCTTCCCTGTTAGTATTCTCCTTGTTATTGTACATCCTCCATCCTGTCATACTACTGTGTTCAGAACTGAACAGATTGTACTCTACATATTGTACAATGAAATTAGAGGAAGAGAAAATAGCATGACTACACATTACTGTCTCTTGTACCTTTACTGAGGAGCTTAAAAATATTTGGTATTTCTTTACTGATCTTAGAAATTTTGATTGCACAAAAATCTCAGCATTAATATTTTAGCATATCTGTAATTCTCATGACCAATTCAGAAACATTGAAAATATACACATAGTATAGTCTTACTCTCTTCTCAGGAAATTGAAAGAACTTTCTATTTAAAGTCTTTAAATAGCTTGAAGTAGTCTTTAATTTTTTTTTCCTATTGTCTAACAGACTGATTCAGGACTTTTGAAGCTTTCCTGGGTAAAGTCTGGTAAACTGCTTCCCATTTTCACTGATAGCCCTTTCTGTATAATTTCTGGAAGAACAGGGAACCTATCTCCTACTTAAAACTTCTCATGTGCTCGAACTTAGAAAGTTTCATAGCTTGCCACAGGGCAGGAAATGAGGTTTATTAATGGTTGTTTTAAGGAGTACTATAAGGGTAGTAGAGGATGAAAAGAGAAAGGCCACTAGAGGTTTTCTCTTATGTCAGCCTTTTTTTGCTTACAAAGATCAAGGAGAAAGAAGTGTTATTTCTGTGCTACCAAGATACAGCTAATCTGATGGACAGAGCACCAAGTGGCAAGTGGGAAATCTAGTTTGACTTTAAAGTTTGCCCTCTGATGCAGTGTAACTTTGTACAAGTCACTTCCTTTTGCTGGGCTCTCCACTCTAATCTGTAAAATCATGACAATGAACTTTTCCTTCCTTTGAAGAAAAAAAAAAGTAATTATTATTTTTACTAGTAAACAGCATCATTATTGTTTGAAGGAGGTACGCCTCCCCAAAGCTCAGCTACTGTTTTCTTGTATACATTTATAGCTACACATTTTTTTCTCCAAGACCTCTTATTAGTACACATTTTTAATACCAAGTAATTAATTTATCTCCCATTAAGAAATTTATAAATGTACAATTAATTCTTATGTGGAGTTTATGTGGAAATAAACACAGTCATATTGTTTTTCAATCCAGTTTATGACTGGCCTGTAATTTCTATAAGAACATCTGCTGTGGTATTTATATCACCAAACATCTGTATTACTACCAATAATAAAACAGAGTTGCATTACTGAGGTAATGTCTATGAGGTAGCATGTTGGTCCAGTAATGATGACAGGTTCACTCCAGCTGATATTAATACTGTGAGGAGATGTAGCTAAAACAGTCACATTTTCTGGAGGACCATCTGGAGCTGTAGAAAGAAATATGTGTGTGAATCATGGCCAAAGAAGTTCACAACAAATAACCCAGTAATTTTAGTGGCCAGTAGAGATTATTTTTCAATTTGAAAATAAAAATTTTCACATATTTACCATTATACACTGCTTAAATAATTAGAACATTTTTTCTTTCTCATATGTAAAGCATACAGTGTGATTTAGAAACACAACTTCCATTGCAATTACTACACCTTTTCTAGAGTATGAACTGCCTACAACTTCATCTTAAATTGAAATGATAGGGTTTTTAATTACAAGTTACTTATATGTATTTTACATGACACAAGCAAAATATATACAACTATTTAGAGAAATAGACAAGTACAATATATTTGTTTATGTTAAAACGACTCATTCAAAGAACAAGAAATTGTGAAAATACAAGGTCTTCTGCATGCTAGTAAACATTTCCAGCAATGTTGGAAAGTACTAGTACGAATAACTTTATACAGAAAAAAAATATTTTCTAGGTTTCATTTCAACTTATTCTTAACATGTTGAGAAACTCTGAAAAACACACCCGAAAAAGTGATCGGAATTGTAAGCAGGCAAGTATGTTCTCATTAAGAAATGGGATTTTCCTAAAATTTCCTTTTGTCAAGGTGATATGTGAATTTAGTTATTTCTTATTCAGGAATAAGAAATTAATGAAATCATAATAACAACACAGCAGTTCTCAGCAAGTGGTATTACTTTTTCATAACAACCATGGTAAATTTCAGGAAAATAAAATTTGGCTCCATGAACTTGGCTCCATGGTGCCTTTTTTTTGGGGTCTACTACAAAAAAAGACAACTGTGATATGTATCAGTGAACAGCCTGTTATGGAAGCAACAATAGATTCGTACATATTTCCAGAACTTGGCTTCATGGTGCCTTTTTTTTAAATCTACCACAAAAATATACAACTACGATTAACACATATCAGTGAACAGTCTGTTATAAAAAATTATAAAAGTGATCATATCTATCCTAATCAGAAGATGTAGTCTCTTTTCTCAAACATGATTAATGCATGAATATGTGTTTTTTCACCATTAATCATTAGGTAAGAGGGCTTAATGAGGAAAAGTGGAGTGTAAACAAGGCTACTTTGTTAGGTAGAAAACCGGTTAGGAAAAGGAAAAATAGCATGGAAGGAGGTATGTAGCTATTGAAATTATGTGTGAAAGATTAATTAGGAGAAATCATAAAATTTTGCACTGTGAAGGTGAAAATTTTGCACCATGGTTGCAGAATAAAACAGGAAGATTTGGGAGCTGATAAGGTGTTATGAAGTTTAGGGTGTTGGATATAGGAGGTAGATTGCTGTACTGGGATTAGCAGGAATATACTAGACTTTGTAGGCAGGATCAAATTCAGCCATTGGAAGCAGTCCCCAAAAACACTGAATAGCATGGAACAACTGAATGAAGAGTGTAACTGAATGAACTATGAAAGCACATGAGGGGTGGTGAAAGAGAAGACTGCTCAGAGAAGGTTGGCTGTTGAGTGGGGTGCTAGAACCAATACAACAAAATGCAAGGGCAAACATGTTCCCTAAAAACTAGAATTAGCGCAGATGAAGCTTATTTTGCAGGTAATGTGTGTCAGACTTGTTGCTCAGTGTCTTTTAGTGTGAACAACGCTTTCAGTAACTCTGGCAGTGGTATTACTTTTATTGCCAGCTGAAATTTCTGAAAAACAGTATAAAATTATATATATAGCTTCTCGAGCCTTAGTTTCCAAACCAACCAAGTTTCCAAAGACAATTTTCCATTACTTTTTTATAGCATTAATGGAGCATTTAATCTCTCAATATTTTTTTTCAGAAACCAATTTAGGTTTACGCATTAGACAATGATGGCATGAAATAATTTAAAAGCATAATCTAATCTACAAATTATCCAACCTGAAGTTATTTATATGGATAATTTCCATATGCAGTTTATATTTGATACATTTTTAGATCTTTGCAGGAAAATTCTAATTGAGTATGCTGTATTTAAGATACGTAAAACAAATCTAAGCGTTAATACGTGGTTTATTTTCATCATGAAAAGTACAGTATCAGACATTAACTGAATGATACTGAAATTTAGGAATATTTTCTGAAATAATCGGTATAATTAGAAAGAAAACTAGAAAATGAAATGTGTCTAACATGTCTCATGTCTTACAAAACCCATCTTTTTAAAAACTGTGTTTGCTTCAGTGGGTAACTGCCATGTTCTGATTTAGGTTTGTTTGTGAAATGAATCTAGTCAATACAAGGCCATGATATCACTATACCCTTTCTCTTATAAATCACAGCAATTTACTCAGTTGAAATGACCTAGTCTTTTTCTCTCATTCCCCCATAATCCAATCACTTCCTCTCATAAGCACTTTTCTCCTGGTTTTCACAATAATGCATTTTCTGTAACTAATAACCATCATTTCCTGATTATCATGCTTCTATCCTTGCACAGGAATGTGGGTCTTATGGAGGTCAGGGTCATCTTTCCCATCCATCTGTGTCCTGATGCTAAGGCAGCAGTTAAGTGTTCAGCTTGAAGATAAGTCTGGATAGCCCATCCTTAGCATAATCCTCAAAAATAAGACTGAATACACCAGTCTTCTAACAGAAAATCATGCTTGCCAGTTTGGTTAAGACCATCCCTTTTTTCTTTTTCCCAACAAAAATTAAGTGTGAGGTTCAGTTATTTCATTTTATGGTCACCTAGGTTATTTTTACCTATATTTAAACATTTATATCTTATATTAGGCCATATTTACTTTCCAATATTTAGTTCTGAGAGAATGAAAGGAACAAAGAAAAACAAGCTCTCTCAGGCAAAACTTGCCAGAAGAAAGGGCATCCAACAACAGATGGAATATTATTGCTTTTCACCATACAGAAATATTCATTTAAGAATACCAAGAAACTGGGTATCAGCAGGGATTGGGAAAGAAGGTGCTGAAAAGAGAAGCATAACCCTCTGCCCCATGCGTCTATGTCCTAGCTTTCATGGGACATTCGAACATCTGGGATTTTCCTTTGTATCTCAGTATATCCTGGCATTAGGAGACTTGGCACTTTACCAAAAAGCATTGCATTGTGTAACTGTACAAGATCCAAAATGAGGTCAGTGATCTCACTGCCATTCATTTTCCACCTAACACTGACCCTCCAAAGTGATTTTTCTCTTAGAAAGCACAAGGTTGGCCAATCTTATTCTCCTTATAAATGTAAAAGTGAAACGTGGGGTAACTGCAGGTGTGAGGGAACAAAGTTTCCCTAGCTATGGAAAACATTTCTTGCCCTTTCCCTTACTGTGACACAACACTGTCATCTTATGTACTGGTAACTATATAAATCTAGGTTACGTTGAAAATATTTCATCTTGCAGAGTAGATTTGGCTGTTGGGCAATCCATCAGCTACATAATAACAGTGCCATCAAACTACTTTATGAGACAGTAGGACAATTCCTGTGAGGATAATCTGCAAGAGAGAAGGCTGAATAGTTTATCTGTGTGATGTGGGAACTGGACTGTACTGAACAATCTATTACATTTTCCATGGAGTAAAGCTATAACCACTTTCAGTACAGAACACAGCCATTATTTTTTGTTTGAAACTTGTAAATGAGTTAAAGAATCTTAAAAAGAATTCCTGTAACCTTAAATTTACCTTCATAATGAACAACTGAAATAAATAGCCAAGGTCCTCACCTTAGTCACTGGATATTCAGAACTATGAGGTATTTCTGCTTTAGCACAACAGTCAAATCCTCAGCAATTGTAAAGAATACTTAGGGTTTCTGTTATCTAATTTTTGCTGTTGAAGTTTCATCTCTTTATATTCTGGGAACTGAGTCTAACAGCTTTCAGCTTAAATGCAGTTAACTTCTGAATATAATAACTACAGTATTTTCTTTAGGTTTGAGAGAAACAAAAATTTCTGAGAACCCAATTATTTCTGAAGAAAAATTATTTGACTATTATTTCACAACGAAGGTAGCCTTCCTTTTGGCAGAACCAATGTCTTACAGAGGCATTTCTTGAAAATCAGGAACAGTGGCTAACTTCTGCCCTCAAATCTGCAAACACAACTCCCATTGATTTTATGGGCTAAGTACTCAGGCTATTTTACATAGCAGCTAAGCACCCTTAAGCCCTAACAGACCATGTATATTGGCTGTGTACCAGCAGGCTAATCCAGAGGATGCTTGGCCCAGTCCACCAAGGAAAGGAGAGGGGGATCAACACCTGTTCTCTGGATACACTCCACAAGGCGGCCCAGAGTGCCGGCTCAGTTTTTTGTGCATCCTGAATTTCCCTTCCCTGCTATAGGCAGTGCCCTTTGCAAAAGAAAGAGGGGAACTAAGGTTTTTTAGTCTGTTTAACAATATTTCTAAAGACTAGTCTTTGGAAAGTATAAGGTCAGGTAGCTAGAGACCCGCCCTTGCCAAAGATCAGCCGCTGCTCAGGGAGGCTCTTAGTGCTGCTGAAGCACGCCGGAGCTGCCAGCTGGCTACCCAGCTGTGGCGTGTCGCGTTCCTCTTTTTGTCCTCCTCAGCTGACTGCCATTACCCCAGGAAAAAGACCAGCACCCAGCCATGGTATCTGGAATAGTGCCCATGCTTCCTTGACTCCCCGGCGGTGTGTTTTATAGGCAGCTTGTCTCTTGATGTGTCACTGATTTAGCTCACAGGAAATTTGTTGCTGCCCACTTCCCTCACCACAGACACAAGCCAGCAGCCCCAGACACTTGGGCTGGAAGAACTGGTGGAACTTTTTTAACTTCTACCCCACCACTGTTTGTTAAACTAGCTAATACAGCACACAGAGGACCTACTGCTGAGAATGACACTGTATTGGCATGGAAAGGGCTTGTGCAGTCTAATGAGATTTGTATACTTTTTACTACGATCTCCTCAGTGGGACTGGTAGGAAACTAGTTCTCTCTTAAACTAAATTATCACTGTCCAGAGAGGAAATCATAAAAAGGATCCTAACTTTATGTGATTACATGTTTTGCTTATCTGTGCCTCTGTCCAAATGAAATCCCTAACTTTCCTAAACTCAGCAACAATTTTTTTAAGATAAGTGTTTGCATATGTCAGCAGCTGAGATCTATCCATCTAATAGTAAGAAATCGCCCCAGAGCTGTTGGCTCAAGAGTTGCACAAATTCTGTTAGCTATTTTCTGCTCCCTCTGGGGTTATATGTTTTTTGATTTTTTTTTTTCACTTTCATTTAAAATATTGCATTAATTTAGAGGCATAGCATCTCCATAATAACTACTGGACAAAGAAAGTAAGTGCACATGAGAATGACTCCGCAGCTGATTCCAGTACTTCTCAGTCCAAAGGACTGCTTCTGTGCTTTAGGTGAAAAATGGTCTGTTGTGATGTTCACTATCATGGTGTCCAAATCTCTTTGCCCTTTGGGGCTTAGAATTTCTTTATTGCAATTTCTCATCTGTAAATGAAGATGACAATTATTTCCCTACCTAGTAGGAAAATTGTGAGGTATTTAAGGATAGATGGCTGTATTACTGTACAGAGAGTGCACAGATACTATGAGGAGCATTATATAAAAGCCTCTTGGATTCACATCTAATGATTGTAAAAACATGAACGGAACAAAATAAGTATGTGGGCCATTGAATAGTCCTTGGTACACAGCTGTTTAAGTCCTTGGTATCTCTATTATGATTACTTTGGAAGGGGAAAGGAGTGAAGGAGCTGTGATTTAGTCAGGCCACTCATGGTGGTTCTCACTTGTTCTACACGGGCCCGAGGCCGGATCTCAAATGTGCTCTGACCTAGGCTGGCTGTGGACTGGGAGGGAAGGTCATATGTCAACATGACAACTTCCTAAATAATTTATGTTTCACGTCCTCTTCTCTCAAATATCTCGTGATGACTTATCTGTGACAACTAACTCTTCTCTTACTTGGAAACCAAATCCTCAGCTGAGGTGTGACAGTCCTAATATGTGTCATGGCAGTACTGTAGGTGTTACATGGTTACTCAGATTTGTAATCTCTTTAGGTGGACATGGTATTGGAAAGAAATCTGAATTCCTCTGAAACTATTGCTTAAATTCTATTTCCAGGAACGTACAGCAGAATTTCAGGAAAGTGTTATGACATTAGAGAACAGACTTCTAGTCAAAGAATCAAAAAAGGACTACTTTTCATTGACACACACACCATGTGAGATGGATTGAAAATGGCGTATCAACCCAAAGTAGCCAAAATTCAGACTTACCAATTCTAGATGTGGAGTAGGGCTGAGGAATGAAATTGCTGTTGGCTAAGCAGTAAATATAGTAGAGCATCCAAAAGGCATTAAAATCTGAAGTAGTGTCAAGTATGCATACCTACCACATGATTTATATCATGATATTTAATACGTGAAGAGTTGCAATAAATCCTTATTAACTTCACCAATATTGTACATCTATGAAGAAATAATTTCTACCAACTGTTCTTGCTTATTTAGGTGAACATCACATTGTTAAAGCATTATGACACATGGCAAACATCCTTACTTACAGCCAGGAAGTGTTTGTGTAGAAATCCAAGGTGAAGAACTGCCATAACCAACATTCGTACTGGCAGCAACTGCAAATCTGTACCATCTGTATTTTTTCAGTCCATACACTGTCTCTTCTATCCGGTCATCCACCACATTTTCATATAAATATTGATGCATCTCATATTCAATACATTCTTTAGTTTCCCAGTCACTGCAGTGGATGGACTGTAGCTGTGTGGTAATCTTGTAGTTTTGAAAGTAGCCAAGGATAGATTTCGGTGATCTCCAATTCAAGGTCACGCTTGTTGATTGCACGTTGGAAAAAACAATATCCCTGGGAGCACTAGGAACTACAAATTAAAACACTTGTAAGCTATCTTCTTTTGAATGAAAAGTGATTGCAACTACAACCCTTTTATCCAGTGTTAAAAAAATATTTTAATAAGCATGTCTAAAGACCAAGATTCAACTTCATATGGTTAATAAGGAGTAATTCCATTGGTGTAAATCACACTGTACATATATAGGTGGCGTACATTTACTATAGAGTTTGAAATAAAGAAAAATACTTTTAGGTGTGGCATGCAGGGGCAGCTTTGAGAGGTGTGACATTGCTGTTGCTACATTTGGGGCTATGTCTGAGCTGGGGGAGGGAATATCAAGCAAAGTTATTTTTGGCCTACCCGTAGCATCTTTTACTGCTGTTGCTAACTGGGATTCCTCACCTCTCACTTAGAAATACTCATTTGTCTCCCTCTCTCTCGATAACATATGCAATCCTCAAGCAACACTTCAAGGTTTCATAAGTGTTCTGTTTCAGCTTCTGAATGGAAAGTATCAATACATGCAATACGTTTGTCTATCTTTATATAATTACTTTACAAGCTGTTCAGTAAACAACAAATTAAAAGAATGCCAACAGGAAAAGCTAAATAATATGGCAATACAAAGCAAAAAAAGAAACTTCCCATAACTTTGCTTCCATCTATTTATATACATACATATACATGGGTATACACAGGTTATATTCATATGCATGGAGACAAAAGCAGTGCATGGATGTACATACATAGACATATACACATATACACACATGCACACACATTTATCCATATCTATATTAAGCCAGCAGTGTACTCCCAACTCTCACAGACTGGATGCAACATATGGTTTTGTGCTATATCACATAGTCATACAGTAAGCTAATATTATCTCTAAGACTCTGTAAGATAATACTAATACTCTCCGTGGCAAAAACTGTGCAGAGAAATCAGCTCAGAAATAATTTTGTGCACTTAGTTTTAAAGAGTGCTTTAGAGTCTTTGGGGGAAGAAGTATCGCTGGTAAAAGAAAAACACATGATACATCCTCAAACTGAAACTGAAGAAGCCCCAAGGCTTACATAAAGAATAAAAGGATCCCAGACCAACGTTACTGGGGAAGAAAGAGAAAACCGTCCCTTTTTTTTCAGCCTTTTGGGAATATCTGATCTCTGCTTTCATCTGCAACAATTTGTTTATAAAAATCATCCTAATATAAAAAACCTATCCACTAAATATGAATATTTAACAAGAAATGTAAATTCTGAGTCAAACCAAGCTGTGACAATGAAAAGGTTGAGAAATTCAAATCCCTTCAAATGACCCCAAAGCAGGTGGAACCTTCAGGAGAGGAGTCAGCCACAGGAACCATGTCCTTCCGCTCAGCTCTCATGCACGCGTACACAACATGGCAGCATGCAACAGCCCCATATGCTCCCACCCTGCTACACGCTAAGCAGACACAGAACAAGAGCAAACCATCTAAGAAAAAAATCTTTGCTAAAGACAACTTTCATCATCATACTCCATACTATCAAAATTAAAGTTGTTTTCCTCTGTAGTTGTTAGCATGAGGAGAAGTACAGGAAGTAGTAAATAAAAACAAAACAGGCAGTAACCTTCTTGCTTGATCACAGTTTTAGAGATGTAATACTCAGTTTGTCCACTTTCAAAAAAATAAACACTGCAATATTTTCGTAATAGCTCTACAAACTGTATTTGCTACTCATGTAAATTACAAGAAAGGGCTTAGTTTGACCATTAATTAATGGAAAATAAAGGCAGAGAAATGTTCAATGGTTACTATAAAAAAATTGTATTTTTCCTTAAAAAATCCTCCACTCTATGGTAATATAAGTTATTAATATCTGTTAAGATACTGCAAAGAATATGAATCTTACACACTCAATTATGATGATGACAAAATGTGGGATAGAATGGATAAAACTATTTGAGTGAAAGAAAAGTTACCACCAGTCTCACTTTGAACTTGAATTAAAGTATTTTTAAGACCCAATACTATATATTCCAGGAATTAAAATATTAAGAGTCAGCAATTCCAAAGACATCAGAACAGATAAAAATTAAAAGAATTTAAGAAAATTCAATTCTCCTCCTTCTCACTCAGAGGGGATTACTCTTTTTTAGATAAGAGACCTCACCTCATAATATGACCTCACCTTCCCAGGCACACTACTTCAGGAACTCTTGCTGCGATAGGAACAGCCAGCATTGGCAAGTTTGGAATAAAAGTGTGAAAGTATGTAACATGGAGATGGAAACAACTGGCTCTAATGCCTCTTAGTCTACCATTACTAACTTCCATCTGCTGAAAACTGATTATTGGACTATACTCCAATTTAAATGAAAGACTAGATCAAATACTGAAACAGGGGCTTGGAATAAAGTAGATAGTAACTGGTTGCTTGCTGGGTCCCAAGAGGAAGGTGGAAGTACATACCTTCACTTGCTCAAATGTGCAGCTGGTAGAGCCGTGGCTGGTACTACTGCAGTCTCTGCACGTAAACCAAGGCAGGTTAAAGAGATTAGACACAGGCAGAAAGAGCAGTGCCCATGTTCTAGCCAGCATGGTGGGCTTTTCTTCTCAAGGAGAGTATCCTGTTCCCCAAGTTTCAACATGGATGATGCCATCAAAAGAATTGAGAGCTAGCAATGTTGCAGTAAAGATGTTGCAGTAAAAGATGCTTGGCAGTTTCTCAGAACTAGAAATGATATCGGGAAAAATAACAGTGGCTCTGATTTGTGGGCTCTCACACAGAACAACAAAAGTCTAATAAAGTCAGCCTCCATGAGCTCTCCTTGTATTTGGTGGAAAGAGACAAACTCCCAGAGAGCGGGGGAAAGAACAGGGTGCAGGAAAGTGATGTTTCTCTTTCCATCTGTCTCGTATAGAAGTGTCCTTTTTCCTGCTGACTACAGGGGGAAGCCATGCAAATTACACTCACAAGGCTGAAGATAGTCTCTGTGATCATCCTGGTGAGTAATACTACATCAAAACCACCATTTCGAAAGACAAACTTGCAGGTATCAGGATAACAGATAGATTAGACAAGTACTTCTTTCCTACAAAAGCTTTTATTTCTATTTTATGTCATAATTTTTCCAGTTTACTAAACCCCACATACGAAAAATATTTCTAACCTACAAAAGAAAGGGTCAGTCGGCAGAAGATGTAGGAAAAGTTTCTCCGTCAGTGCCTAGACAGATCTTTAAAACGGAATCAGAGCCTTAAACATTAGTCAGTTTAAAATCTAGTCCGTTTTATCTCATTGTTTACATAGACAAATCAAATCTAAATGTAATCCCTCATTAGAACAAATGAAAAGACGTGCTCTGAATCCAGAGCAAATCAGAGGTTTGCTCCAAGGGCTGCAGTGAGGAGCAGTGACACCCAGTGGCACAGTGTCTCTTGCACTTGATGATTGTGTTCAATGAGACAATTTCAAGACAACTATGCTATTGGGTTACAGATACAAAGAGGATTACAATTACTCTAGCATGGAGAATCAGATTTCCATTCCTCAAGAATGACTAAAATTCCCCCAACTTTTTCTGTCCACAGATGGTACTGATTTGAACAAACCATTCCATGCTTCCTGGAGTAATCACGCAGCTTGTTTAAATTTTCTAAACATGACTCAACTATGATGAAGTGATCACTGTTCACACTAAAAACAATTAAAGCCCAAAATTGCATCTTTGTCAATTATTCTTTCAGATTGAATTGGAACTGTAACAACGACTTTTGTATCTGCTCTTATACACTGCTGCTTTATTACGTGCCTAGCAGGAACTTTATTATTATTCCTGCTTTCCAGAAAGGTGCACTTAAAGAAAAGGCATGAAAAAAGCTGTGTTTGTGGTGGTGTAGGACACTAATTGTCTAGGACTGTGCTCTGATTAGCTAGCTGGCATTCTAGTGCTAATCCCATATTTAAATTTCCCAGGAATCACGGGTAGGACCCCTTAAGTCTCATCATCATACATCTGACAGGCTTTCCCTATTGAATTATATTGCATTTGCTATAATTCAGCTAGCTCTGGGAGTAGGGAGTTTTTCAAAGTCTGAAATTTTTGGTGCAAGGTACTCTATCGTTTTCCATTTAATAGCTTTTAATTCAGCTTCTGAAGGCCAGCCAGGGATCTGGCAGAGAGACTGGCCATGAAATGCTGGTGAATTCAGTTTCTGGACTGGAGGAGGAATGAGGTATTTTCAGGTTCATCCACCATTGTTCACATGATGGCCAAACTCCAACGAAAAGTGCCTGAAGCCAGATCCACATGGGATTTTAAGCTCCTAAAACCTATTTACGTGCCTGAACTCCCACTGAAGTTGACAGGAAGCTAAGCACCTAAATAGAAGTTACTTTGATGGATCTTGGCCCTGGTTCCCTACGCTCGTCTGGCTGCAATGCTAATCAGCCCTTCCAAAGCTGGTGGACTGCTCTGAGATTAAGTTTTTATTTGAGAACCTAAATTAAAGGAAATTCCTGGTAGAAAAAGCACCAGCACTGTGCAGACTCAGATAAAGTTGAACTGGGCCAGTGGAACTGGTTTAAATGAACAGAAATACTCGGTAGAAAAAATCTTACTCACAATGCAAAGATAACCTAAGGGCAGCAAAGGACACACACAAAAAAAATCTACTGAGAAAAGAGAGAAGTTACGGCTTTCTGTAAAGACTTCTGTGGAAAGCAATGACTACAGCTGCGCGGGCCGGGAACAGAAGACGGTAATGTGATATGGCATAGTTCCTAACGAAGTTAATAAAAAAAAGTCTGCCTACAGAACAGCTGCTTGTAGCTGGAGTTTGGATTAAAAGAACAGCGGCAGCCTAGAAGTCTGTTGGGTGGTATTAAGAGCATCAATAGGAGGAAAGTGAAGAACAAAGTAGAACAGATAGCAGTGGGGACACAACAAGAGTCTTCAGAAAATGGAGGTACCTGAAAAGAAAATAAATATTCTCTATTATCTCTATTAATTTTTGAAAGCTTAGTTACCCAAAGGAGTTCCCTGGGTTAAGCTGATATCCCTGATCATACTAAATAGTACTCTAGTATAGACTGCTAATTTCAGGGGGACTCATCATGATATAAAGTCCTGCTCAGTATGAACAAGGACATCACAAATAGGTCCCAAATGATTTTACTAACATAAAAATGTAAAATACTCTAGACTATTTTTCCCATGACTTGGGACTGATACTATCAGACATGCTTTAAAGAAAATTGCACAGTTGAAAACATGTCTTAAAAAAGCCTCCTTGGACTGTGTCTCTTAGTCCTTAGCACATTAGAAAATTCTAACTATGGGATCTAAGCACTGAAAAATCAAATCCTACAAATCTAAGGAGAAATGCACACCTTGAAGCTAAGCTTAGAAAAGTAGTGGAAAGCTGTTAGTATTCCAGTCTGAAATTAAATAAGAATGCTCAGCTTTCCAACAAATGGGACCACTGTCTACTTTTCAGCAAACAATTTATTTGACCTGTAAATGCTTTCAATGTCAGCTTTGTATGTATACGTGACCACCATTTCTTTTACATTAATCTAGAGTTGACCTAGTCCTTAAAAAAAAATTTCTTTCATCCTACACTATATGATTCTTCTATTTTTATCTACCTGCTTATAAAAATAACATCAATGCAATTTCATTGGCAGCAACGAAGTGATCATTGCATTTGTCTAGTGAAGATTTGCCATAAACATCAAAGCCATTAACTGACATTTGGGCATACCAACTAATCAGAAAATCTAAAAAACAAATCCACACTACATTAAGAAAATAGAAATCTGGTAAAAAAAATCAGTTTCAGTCATCTTGGAAATAAGTGTTTCAAAGATTCTTAGTCATGATTCACTCCACAATTTTTGGATGCTTTTACTTTAATACAGTTTGGAAAACATGAACTTGCAGCATTGACTGAAGATGTGAAACGTGCTGCTCTTATCTGTAGTAGTGACAAGTACACCGAAGCTCTTCCATTTCCAATGCTGTGGCTCTGCGGTAGGTTGATTCCTCTGGATAACCAGGCCAACACACTGCACTGCACACTGCACGTCATGCTTGGGGCCATAAGGACTGCTTTAGGGTACAGACTTAAATATTTCTTCCAGTGCATTACAGTCATCTGTAGTTCTCTTCACAAGTTAATGAGGAAATTTATGTAACTCCAACTCATAGAGCTGCCATGAGCTGCCACATCCTAAGAAAAGGATTTACGGTGAAGGAAACAGAGCATTTCCTTAGGTATGAAGAAAGCTTTAAGCCCATGCTACATTTTGTGCTCCTCACATACCTGGATGAAAAAAAGGCCCACATTTTCCAAGGGGCACCTCCATTGTGGAGGTACAAACCCAGAATCTTTAAAGGTTCCCCTGTGCAGAGAGTAAAGACATTTTGTGCACAAGTAACAACAGGTAATGATAATGCCACCTCCACACCAAAAGACCTAAGAAACTTTCCCATTAACCAATCCTTTTAGGCACTACTCTCCTTCATGCACAAGGCATATTTCTGTGTATAGCTACAAGTTAGTATTAGCCAGCAAAATTAAGCACAGATTAAATTAAAAAATGTTTCCTGGACAAATTCCTAGCCATATTTCTTTTAAATGTAAGTTATGAATGAATCTCTGTTTAGTAGAAAACAAATGGTAAGGACTGTCACCCCAGTACAATGGGGACCTCAACCTGTTCCAAGACTCTGTGTTCAGTTATAATACTAAGTAGGACTAGCAGTAAGGAGAGAAAAATTACTCTGCATGTCTTAATACTATTACCAATATAATTAATATTTTCAGAGAAGAATAAAAAGTCTATGAAGAAAAATCTAACTTAAAAATATTGAAAGCAGCAGCAGTTTTCTTTTGATTATTCATGCTTTGAAACCCCCAAGTGGCTTTTTAATTTTATTGTTTTATTTTTATTCTTAATTGAATGACTATTACACTTGTCCCAGACTTGTGAGTTAACTGAATCTTTAGTGTGCCTTTTGGAGAAGTCTCCTACCATTTAATGGCTCTTTCTCCCTTCTAAAAGCTCACTCAACCTTAATGAAATTTCATTTTAATATGTGTATTTTCTTGAAAATAATCCAAGGATTGCTATTCAGTCATAAAATCCAAACTCATTTATGCATGTGTACTTGCTATATTATCTTTCATACTGTGTATAATATATTTAAACACAAAGTAATATTACCACTACAAAGTCAACAATTTTTATAACGTACTGCAACCCGGCAGAAGTGGTTTACCATGACAATGGAGCTAGATTAGACACAAAACACTACTAATCTCCTCATAAATTGAATCTTCATGATTCATGTTTAATTGTACCCAGATACAAACACATTTACCTCAAAAAAAAGGCAAATAATCTTGCTAAGAATGTAAAGGTCAAACACTATGCAGTGAGACACTGAGCCAAATTCGATTTCACTTTATGTCAGAAATAAATGCATTGTCAGTGACTCAGTGCTGGCTACATATTCTGTGACTAATCTTAGACCACCATAAATAAGAAGCTGACAACAGCTATAAAACTGTTTCCATTCCCAACCATTAATCTCCAATTCCTAGTACCCAGTCACCACAAAACAATTCATGCAAACACATAGTTAAGGAAATGTCCTAATAATAACTAGTTTGTTGTAAATATGACTAAGCAACAACATGTAAGCCAATGCTAAAACAGCAAGAAAGGGTTTGCGCAGTGTATGTGGCAAAAAATACAGGTATTCCTTCACTTAGGAAAACTCCCAGTGATAATACACATAAGCCACATGTTGTTACAAAATAAAGTCTGTTTTTTTCGTCCTGCTAGTACAACTCTATGTAACATAGACCACAACAGACTAGCAGTCTGTCTCTCAAACCCAGGCTTAATACCACATCCAGAGCTTCTCCAGGCTTTCCTCAAGCACTAATTAATAGACAACCCCAAATTTCTCAGAAATGCCAACAATTAACTTCTCCAGGTGCCAGGCTTCTTTAACACTTCTAGAAGTCTTTCCCCCCGTCCTCCAAGAAGTGAGGTACCTAGGAAGCCTCCTGGTCTCCTCTGTACCAGAGGGTAACATGCCTCCTATAAGACTGTCTCCAAAACCTTTGGGTTTTGGACAAGTCCAGTTTTAATTGTGCATCGGCCCACCTGTCTGCACACCCATCCCCAGTTTCAGTTTTACTCGAGCTCTGAGTCAGGGCTGGCTGTTCACCAGTCCTGATTTAAAAGAAAGGATGGAGAGTTACAACTGCAGTTGAGAAGTATACTTAGGTGCGTGCTTGGATGCATTCATTTTCAGCACAGCATTTAAGCTCACTACAGTATTTCCAGCCAACACTGTAAGATACGAGTATGCTCATCCTTAATATCTAAACACTGCTTCCTTAGAAGTGGATTTTTAACCCTGCCGATGGACAGAAGTTTCCGAGCAAACAAGAGGGTGGATGACCCAGGCAGAAGTCTTAAATCATCAAGGAGCCAGACCAGAGGGGACCAACAGGGATCAGAAAATGGCAGAATTTGTAGGGGTGCTGTTGTTGATCAGGAAGCCAATTCAGAGAGGACATTTTTACCAGAAACAGGTATGAATGTGCCATCTCATTGTTCAAATAGGGGATGCGGCCAGGCTTTAGTGGGATGGGCCGCATTATGATGAGGGACAGTCATCAAAGTACAACCCTGGCTCTTTTCACAATGTTGGCTGCGTTACGCCAGCAAGGGTCTGCTTTGCTTGTCCTCATTTGAAGCTCAGCCATTTGATTTGGAACCAAAGCAGTAGTAGTTCAGCTGACGATATGGATGTGGTATAGATTCATTCAGACATGCACATCCACAAGTCTAATTTTAAGAAGTGTGGAAATCAAAGCTCAGAGTGGGGCATTGAGGCTTTGTGAATATGAGAGATCCAAAGGCTGAACCTAAAGAGGTGCATGCTGCTCAGGAAGCTACCAACAGGAAGTCTAAGCATAAGGGTAAGTCTGATCTCCTCCAAGTTTAGGTGTCTGATTCAAGTCTGCACTTGTCATCCAGAACCTAAACCCTGTTGCTGACACAGACTCTTGAATCTATTATTTGGCAGAACTGAGCAAAACTCACTCCATCAGTTGAAATTTATATGACAATGAGTGCTGCAACTCATCTTTTAAGTTATTCAATAACTTAGCAACTGAAGTATTACAAAAGGTAGGCTTGGTTTCTAAGCATCAGGGGATACAGTCATGCCCCGCCATCCCACCCCCATGTTTCCTAATGATCCAGCTGTTCTGAATTAGAGAGCTCCTCAACTCCACTGAATGAACTGATGTCACTGAAGAGGAAACAAATGAAGGAACTACATGCAGTAATTGCTCCTGTAATTCAGTAGGAAGGTGGAGTCTTGTTCTGGATCCTGCTTGCTGAACATTATTTTTTATTTTTATGTTAAACTATCACTGCAGAAGAAAAAAACAAGAGAAATAAGCCCAAGAGTAGAAATCATCCCTATCTAGGGAAGAGAACTGAAACAGGCATTTGCTTCCTGGATTGGGAGTTGGGCTCCTCTCCACTTCCAGTTTAGAAGCTAGGCACATAGCTACTTACACAGAAGCAATGCTGTATTTTGCACAGAATTTAATCTCTGAATGCATAAGGAAGTTTCAGGTGCCAGAGGAAAGCCAGTATTAGGTGAAGTGTGAAGTGTGCATGGAGAGAGAAAGTAAGACAGACTTCGGGTTATAATTTTTTACTCCCATGCCAAAAAACCTGCCTACATTCTTCTTTGGATTTAGCTCACAATTTTCTTTCTTGTTAAAAAGTCCTATTCATCAAGAGTTATGACAAAGTCTGCTTGAAGAAGTTAAATGCTTCTTAATTGCACAAATTCTGAACAGCTTTATTGTCAATCAATGAAGTCATAGCACTGGCCCCTGGTAGAAACAAAACAACAAAAATTTTGCTCCCAACAATGCAGGATTTAGCTGCTTGCACTAAAGGAGGTATTTCAGGCCTGCTTGTTTCACAGTCATCATTTAAAATAAACAAAATAATTAACTTGAATAATTTGTTACCTTCTTCTGGAAGCGTACTGGCATTGCATATCTGTTCTTCACCATCACCAGCAGATGTTGCAGCTTTTATTTTAAATTGATAAGTAATGTTGGAAAGCAGATTTCTAAAAGTATGCAACGTATCATAAGATGCAAAATTGGTAGTATTTCCTTCAACTGTTATGATGTAATGAGTAATTACACCGTTGGATGAAGCAGGAGGGTCCCACTGCACTAGGATCGATTGCCAATTCATTGCAATACAATGAACATTCTGGACTGCATCTGGTACTTAAAAGATACACATGCACCAAAGATTAACATTCCCACACAATTAAAATGGTAATCACAGAACAATATAGTCAGAGAAGTAGACCCAGTGTTCATAGTGAGGGTCAAACATTCCAGTAGCAGAAAAATTGATACTGTAAAAGAAACACATTGAGAGAACAAAATACATCTTTGTCCTCATTAGATGGTTCATTTCCAACTACTATGAACATGACTGATGGTAGTACTTGAAACAGAAGAGGCCATCTATCTGGCTTTTTCCTACTTGTGTGGTCCAATTTTATTTTCACACCTGCTTGTATTTTCCCTATGTTTTTTCAATCAAAGTGTAGTAAAACATACACAATAGTGTGCATCTCATATACATATTCCACAACAGTATCAACAGCAGAAGTTCCTTATTTATCTGTTAGCTTTGTTTCTTTTAGGCACTGTATCATATATCTCTGTCCTTTCAGCAGAGGCATGACCTGCACAGAAGTCTGAAACCTGGGCAGGTTTCAGAGCTGTCATATCAATGCTATTACGCTACTGTTCCCCACCTCCTTGCTGGTTCCAGCAGGAGAAATTTTTTAAATGCTCATAAAAATGTAATAAAAGGTAGCAAATATTATACTCATGCTGAAAACAGAGCAATTATCTGTGAACAATTGACTAAATAGCACAATGAATTAAAGTATCTCAGAAAGGGCTAAAGTGCTGGCTGTACCAGCTAAGAGAAAATGAATACACAGTGAAGGTGCCCCATCCTACTTCCTCTATTGAAACATGTCCAGGAATCCATAAAATAGTGAAAATACTGTCAGTGAGGTACCAGAAATAGAGGGAAACATGTTAATTATCAGTGCACAGAGGTAAATTAATCTCTTTAAAATGACTAATTTTCTTTTCAGAGTTCAAAGAAAACTTTTTTTTTAAAAGCAGCATTTGCAGAAGAAAGATTAACTGGCACTTTTAATAAAGGCTAGAGACAGAATCCTTAGATGAACTTAATGAGGAATTGATCCAGCAATTGCCCAAAATCTGGGTTGGAGGGAAAGGAAACAATGCTGCAACTGGCTGAGCATAAAATCTGAGAAAAAGCTGTAAAATGACTAGACCACGGTCCTGTGGGCAATGTGTCTCCAGCAATTCTGAAGAAAGATCCATGAGTATGGAATGTCAGTGATGAAATGGGACAACTGATGGATGACCATGGCTCTTGGGCAGGACAACCTCCAGCTGCAGGGATCCAACAGCCAACCTGAACCAATTCAGTGATGGTCCAGATTTCTCATCATGTTGTAACTGCTGGGTATAATAAACAGCATAATTTTTCCCAGAACCACTGTTTTATCAGCTCTGGAAAGAATGTTTCACTGGAAATGCGGTCTTGAAAAACTGTAGTCACCATATGGGATCTTTCGATACCTTGTCTGCTCCCTTTGCTGTCAGTATAAAGGAACCTGGGAGTTCAGACACAGCCCGCTAACCCATGCTAGTTCCCTGGCACTGACAGGCCTTATAAGGTACATGAGCCTGGGGGTTGCTCTGACCTGGCAAAGGAGCTCCAGTTTTGCACAAAGGCCAGTTTCACAAACCCACAGAGCTCCTAGGCTCTTGTTAGTGAATGTTGAATATTCACTTTCATGTGATACAATTTTTCATTTTGAAACAACATGCAATGTCAAAAGTCATGTAGAAGGCACAAGACGAAACTGTACATAATTAATTAATTCAGCCAGCTATATTGCGTAGTCATCCCCAGTTGTTGGGAAGAATAAGATCTAACAAATGAGGGTATTTAATTAGTGGCTAGCTTCCCTTCCTAAAATAAATTATAAAAAATGTTAAAAATTTGTATTTGTTTAATACAATTTCCAGTTCATTTGCCAATCATTTGTCCAGCTGCTTTTGATACTGCTAAAGTTTCAGTTATTTTCACAGGGATCTGAATTATCGCTTTGATCTGCAAAGACTGATATCTATCTAATTTTCCTCCCTTTATCTGTGATGCTATTAAAAGATTTATAGTAGCCATATAAGCCTCTCATTTCAGATGAGGACATTTCTAATTCTACACTTCCGACATCAAACTTCAAACCCAGTCTATCCGGTACAATAGGAATGTGAATCGGCGTTACACAGGCAGAAGACAATGAGATAGTGTTATGTTACGTTTTCTTTGGAGAAAAGAGGAAGGCTGTTGTTCAGCCATACAAGGAAAATATACATAAACAGAACTGCAGCTTAGAAAAAGTCACGTCTAACCTGATTCCATTGTTGTAAACTGGACAGCATTACTGAACTGATTGCCATTCCCAAGCTTGGTAAATGCAGAGACACTGATAAAATAGGGGCTGAATGGTTCTAATCCAACAAGGTTTGCCTCATGGTTTGAACCTGAAATGTTCTTAAGGAAGGAAAAATTATTAGTATGCAATTAATCTGTGTAAACATTGTGGGCCTCACCTTGAACCCACTGACATGAACAGAAGATTTAGAGCCATAGTCTTGCCTTTTCTACTCTGAGTAGCTTTCAGTGAAAGTAGTCCCTGAGCTCAACAAAAAAGAATGCAGGGTGAAATTCTTCCTTTCCTTTCTCCTCTTGCTCTTTCACTGTGGCTTGTGAGGAAGATATGCCAAAGGATGGTATAATTACCACAGCATTGTTAGAACAGATTAACTCCACATATGCCTTTTTTTACCAATACTGTAAACTCTTGCCACCAGCACACTGCCACATCAGCCCCCTCTCACCTTCTACTTCCTTACTACACCTCTGCAGTGGAAGAGGTCATGGGTCATAGCTTCTCATTTCTTTTACTTTACCTGAGCCAGACACACAGACTGATGAAGAGCTTTGAAAAAAGCTAAAAAGCACAGTTCAGTTCCTGGTAGCTGTTTTACACGGAGCATGCAAGGCATATTTCGTGCAAATGTTGAGGACTATAATAGCAGCAGGGAAAGAGCTGAATTTCAGCAAGAAAACCTGGTGAAGATTTTGTGGGATCCAAGTTATCAGAGAATTATGATGCCTAACTACATAGGTGCCTAACTACAATATTTCTATATAAATTGCTCTGCCTGTCTTGCTGCCACAACCTAAATCTAATTTCTTGCCCATATAACATTACAAAACATGAAGAAACGTAGGGCATAGCAGACGCATTCAAGTGCTCTGGCCAGTTTCTGTAGTCTAATTGAGTTTGAGTCTGCCTCAGATGGACAGTGGGGAATAATCTTTGGTGGCCTCCATGAGCACCCAAATAACGTGTTTTCAAGGGCAGCTGGCTGTAGAAAACACTGCTCCTCTTCTGTATGTGCATTGTGCTCCCCTTCTTCCAAGGATCATGGAAGAAACTGGGGTGATGCCAGCATTTCATTCCACAATGGGGAGTAACAGCAGACTGCATAAGGGGTAGCACAGTAGGCACCTCACGGGGACTGAATTCCACAATGCATATGCTTAACAACAGCAGAAGCACTTTCCTTGCAAGCTAAGTCTCTGCAATAAGGACTGTACTGCTGAGGGAGTTGAAGTAATTAAGCTCCTCACAGCCCCACACCTTACACTGCATGTCTTAAACTCATAGCTCACTGAGCAATGCCTTTTCCCTGCAGCTTTTACAAGTGTCTCGGTGTCTTGGGTGAACAGACCTCGCTATATAGTTTCTAAGCCTGAGATGCAATCCTGGCTTCAGCTTGCTGCCCTTACAGTTCATGGAACATTTCTTGATGCCATCCAAGCAACCAGATTAAAGCAGATATAAATGCCTTGATCAATTTCTATATATAATTTTATAGCACCTATTTAAGTTAAAATTTATTCAGTTATTCTGTAAAAATAAAAAAAATGCAAACCTTCTTTCTTTTTTTCTTTTTGAAACTTGAAAGTCCACAGATACTAAATACCTAAACAAAAGTAGCCACAAAACAAGTCACTTCTGTAATTTTCTAACGTCAAACTTACACTGAAATACGCACTAAAGATTAATAAAACTTATCATTAATGAATATTAGAAACCAAATTAGGATCTAACCTTTTTTGTCTATCTGATTTTAAAAACTGAATTCCAGGCATGTTGGAAGGGAAAATAAGCTGTCTTAAACAGGAATTTAGAGGAACTTCATAATTCTAGGAGCATAACAGACATTTAAAGTATTTGTCACATATTTTGTTCTTAAAGCATGAAAAAAGTATTTTAAAAAATTAAACACTGTTAATTATAAACATACCTGATAAAATAGTTTTTCAGTGTTGTTTTGATAAATCTTAAAATTATATCTCATAATAACACCATTTGGCTGGGGACTTGGATCCCATTTTAGCCACACAGAATTTGCAGTGTAGTTGGTAATGGTCAAGTTCTGGGGTGGAGCTAATGGCACTGCAAAAGAGAAATACTCTTGAGTTCCAAATTACAAATAATCCAAGCAAAACCAAACACTTTGGAGAAGGAGGAGAACATATGTATGCTTGTTATCATTTGTGTCTGAACTCATCAAAACTGTACTTCATTGCTATTTACATATTTTTCTTTCTTTTTGGCATGAAACAAATTCAGTTAATTGGGAATACATGTTTAGTCAGCAAGGGATCTTCACAGAGATCTAAGAAATCTATTCATTACTTCAACACCCCCATTGTCAGAACTAAGGCATTTAACAAAAGTCATATCACATATATTGTTGGAATGCGATATACTTCGCTTCCTACATCTTATATTGAGCACAACTCAATATATATTTACAAGATATGTCATTTACCATGCAGGTGAGAGGAGGGCCATGTAAAGGAAACCTGTAAGAATGTGTCAGAAATATTTCCATGTTTTATCATTTTTCAATTATATGAGGGGATGAAAAGACAGGTACTGTTGCTTACTTTAAAATCCCTGACACTTGACACATTCCAAAGGCAAAAGACATTTGTACTTGGAGTTATTTTTGTAACCCTATGCAGAATGTGACCTCCTCTTGCACACTGCGGTGGGAGAAGAACTCAGAAAAGACTTCTCTTGTAGTGTTTCCTTCTTCTGAAAGCTCTTCATGCACAGACCAATGGAAAATGAATCCTTCATTTCAACTGCCTCCAGGTCTGATGTTCAGCTCAAAGACGGATGCAATAACATAGGGCCAAAATTTCAAGTTGGTTACAATTGAATTTGCTCACCTGACTCATCTGTGTAGAACTGAAGCACAGCAGATGGACCGAGTCCTTTTATTGTTCTTGCAGCTGCATAAATACTGTATAATGTGAATGGCAGAAGGTCTTCCAAGATGATAAAATTATTGGTGGTAGAGAATGACTTATTCCTTTCTGGCCCAAATAAATTTAAATCATAACTTATTATAATACCACTTGGCTTAACAGGAGGGTCCCATGAAAGCATAACTGAGGTAGTTGAGAGATTTGAAAATGTTTTGATTATAGGTGCTGATTCTGGGACTACATGAAGAAATAAGAAAGACAAAAACAATGATAACCTCAGAAAACTATGAGTTACAATGAAAAATGTCTTTTAGCTATCAGTTAAAGTTGTGCTCTGAGTAGAAAATTCTATTTCATGGTCTCAACACAGAAATGTGTAGCAGTTGTTTGTGTCGTTGTATAACAAAAAAGCTTTACGTAACATGAGAAAAATAAACACAATCATCTTTTTTTTCTTTTAGAAAGCTATTTGGCTTTTTTTCTACATTTCCTTAGCAATGAATAAAATACACGTATCTTACCATCTTCATCAGTTCTTATAGGCAGACTTAGAGCATGCAGTTCAGAAGATCCTTTATCAGTGGCTGGTGTGATTTTCAGAATGTAATCAGTATATTTCTCCAGATTGTCAAAAATGATGCTTGTGTTGTAAGTAAGGAAAGACAATATCTCATTGGTTGCCAGTTGCAATAAACTTAGAGAAACATGAAAGAAGACTAAGCCATTTGGCTGGGATGGTGGAAGCCAGCTTACATTTACAGAAGTTGAGGAAATGTTTTGATAGACCAGATTTTCAACAGAACCATCTGGGACTATGAGAGATAATAAGCAAAAAATAAATGCATGGATTACACTAATAAAGCATCCAAAACCAAAACAGAAATAAATGCTGAAAGTATGATTAGTCTGTAAATCTCATTTGTAATATTTTGTACAAATTTTAAAAATCATTTATGTTTCACTATCAAAAGCAAAATATTTTGAAGGCCTATATGAATAATTGTCTATGTTAAATTTGTTTAACAAAAGAGTCTTAATGATGGTTTAAGAAAATATTTTTATCGCTCGTATCCAAAGAAGCAGCTTGTGAACTACGCTCTTAGTGTTACAAAGCAAAGACTCAGACCAAAATGTCTTCCTTGCAAAGAAAAATAGTGCAGTGTTGAAAACAGTACTTACTGGATTTTTTTAAACTTTGCCATCATAACAATAAAATAATTTTAAAGCTAGAGAGTATTTAATAAACGGAAGCACTGATATACACTGAGCATTAAAAAAGTATTAACTTACTATCCTGATCTGTATACACATCTATTATTTCACTGGTTTTGTTTCCATCTCCAAAAGCTGTGCTTGCAGTTAACCATAGAGTATAATGGCTGTATTTTGCTAAGTCATCCAGAACTGCAGACTGGGACATACTGACATCGCTGTCGTTACCATAACTTGTGAAATTCTGAAGGAAAAAAAAGGTGTTGTCATTGAAAATGTTATTTATTCATTGATTTCTCTTTCTAGTTTCTCATTTAGCCATCACCACTACCAACAGATATGATTCAGCATAGTGTTCAGGAGATATAAACCTACACTTTGCCTCCTAACGAGTCCTGATTTTTACTGAAATACTCAAGTAATTTATTGTTTTATGTCTATTGTTACTCCTTGTAAGTACCACAGAGTACCAAATTGAGTCCTCCTGTTGTCTGTAGTTGTTGAATGCCAATCTACCTTTTTTAAAACACATTAAATCTGTAATATTGGAATGTGTTTATCCATATTGCATCAAGAAAATGACAAAAAAGTATCATCTCCTAATTGTTTATAGATTACATGATCACACATGTGATTGCCTTGCCTGATCCAAATCAAAGGACTCCTCTCACTTTATGTCATTTTTATGAGAGTAGATCTTACAGAAAATTGTCTGATTTTGAATTTAAAACTCTCAGTGGCAGAGATCTCACCGCAACACTTGATAAACTGTTCCTTTTGTTAGTTGTCCTTTCCATTAAAAACATGCCATTATTTCTAATGCAAACATCTATACCCAGTGGATTGCGTTAAACTGAAGGAACCAACAGAATTTCTTTTCCTTGTGCAGTTACTTGCTAACAAAAGGATTGCACCAGAACCAAGTCCACTTTCTTTTGACCTACATAAAAAATTCCACTAAAACTGTGACTGTTGCAATAGGTTAGTGCTCTAGATCAGCCCCTCTGAGGAGGCAATTCCTGTTTGGAATGAACCATTTTGGAAACTGAAAAGAAAAAAAATAAATCAGATTATTTATGTAAGGTCAGTTATACCACATAATGATGTGTCAAATCACCCACTGCTTCACAGGAACCTGACTTATATGATCCAAAGCAGTTTGGTTCATTATTTGAAAACTGTTGAGAGGTCATGTACCCCGTAAGCATATTCAGGTCCAGCATTGGGTAGGAAGTCAAAGCTTTGCTCCTGATTCGAAGAGTCAGTATCATTCCTCTCCAGCAGCTGCGTTGCCCTGTTGAGCAGATGGCATGGGCAGCACTTCTCAGGACCAAAGAAGTCCTCCTAAGTTTTCTACACAGCAACATTTTCATGGTGAGCTGGATTTTGCCCAACCCCCTGATGAATTGCCTAGTACACATTCCAGTTATTTGGCCTGCCCACAGTTTTCGGCGTTATATCTTATTCGCGCCCTCCAGCTCCTTAAAATCAAAGCTGGCTTTCAATTAAATGTGTTCCTAAAAAACAGAGGCTGTGATAGCAGACTTACTAAAGCAGGAGGAAGGTGACTGTAATGTTTGCATATTTAAATTCAGAAATACCACATATAGACACAGGCATATTAAAACTGCGTACTGAAAAATGGGTTATATTTCTCTTGAGGAAATTTCCTACCAAAGAAGTCACTATGATACGCTCGACTAAACAGTTGAGTCAGTATTGTGCAAATTGATAGTTCAGTATGCAATCTTGATGTCTGTCACCCATACATATCAATTTATATATTATATTATCAATTTATATATTATCTATTATACTTATATATCTAATGTAACACTTCACCAATTTTTTTGTACAGGCAAAACTATTTTATTTCTGCAGAAAATAATAGGTGACACACTCATTCATTTCCCTGAGATTTTTATACCAGTATCTGAAGACCTAGTTTTGCCTACAGTCACTAGTGCTCATGTAACATAAATAAGTAAACACTTTGTTTGACAATAAAAATGTAAGCCTTTGTTTTGAATGCAGAACAGAAGCTGCACAAATTGGCGGCATAAATTTCTACATCCACTCCTATTAAAAGACTTAAAGCACACTGTTAGGTTTGTCTGAAAGATTAGGTTAAGTCAACATCAGTCAAAATACTAAGAAATTCCACCTTAATATATGACTGTCTTCTAAATGTAGATGGAAGCTCATACTATCTTCACATAACTAACTGAAAAAGGCTGGGAAGAGTTTTGCTTTACGCTTGGGTAGGGTAAAATACAGGAAACAGAGGATTGAATTCTAAGGTATTTAATTAAACTTTCTGATGCTCAAGCACAGTATGACAGAAAATACCTTCTGACACAGAAGCATCATTCTACTACCCTCTTGTTGTTATTATTATTAGGTATTGCAATTAATAATAATTTTAATTGATAATAATAATATCTAATAATAAGATCAAAAAAAGAACCTTAAATAATTCTCTGAGTTTTCAAGGTAAAAATGTCAAAGGTACCACATCAAGTTTTGATTCTAGATTTAATGAGAGTTTATTGGTATGAACAGCTGAAAATCCAACTCTTAGTTTAAAAAGCATACCTTTGCAATTTAGTCAGCTGTCTGGCAGTTAAGGACTCAGTGAACCAATGTGAACACTATAACAACAGGCTTTTTGGTGGTTCTACAAAAACTGTTTTAAGAGGTAGTCTCCTTACTATGAGGAGCCCAAGGACTGGGGACTACCTCAAACTTCTGATATGACAAAATACTAGAAAAGAATGAACACATAATTAAGAGTAAGGGTGAGCAGGAAGAACTGCGTGGGTACAAACTGAGAAAAGATGAAACTTGCACTAATTGTACCCTGGGGATAGAACACTATAGGAAGCTTTACAATTAACTGTGGCTGCAGATGAAAGCGAACAGCTTAGGATCTTTGGCTACAGCTGAAGAAATTATTCCTTCTGTCCTCTTCTTCATCCATACATGAAAGAAGTTTTGACATAGCAAAGTATCAGATTATTAAAAGCAGCTAAGTGTAAGCAATACACATAGGCCGTGAAAGTGTCAGCAGAAAGTAGTATCTTCTTTACCCCAGGAAGCGGCAGAAATTTCCAGTGGCATAAAGCTGTAATTAGTTGTATACAGACAATACAGTGCTGCTGTTCTTCACTGTTAACCTTTTTCCCCCGTTCTGTTTCCTTCTTTAGGTTCATTGTATTGCACTGTTGTTTGAGTTAGAGTATCACATACTTGACTCTGGCAATCAGGTGACAGTGGTTACACTGAGGGCTAATCCAAGCCATCCCTCAAGGAGTATAACACACACTGTTCCACTACCAGCCTACGTGAAGATATTTCCTTTTTGTGTACTGTACCATTCTGAGGCCATCTTTTAAAAAATTTGCAGTGTATTTTAGGGAAGTTCCCCTTTTATCCCTATTTTGGTCATACTGGTGAAATAAAAGTTTGATTGTTAAGTTAATATAGCACATTGCTTGCATTCCTTGTCTGCATCCTGAGGGCAGACCAAGCCAAATTTCCCTCTGAACTGTAACCAGTCATGTTCACTTAGGTTGGCTTGAAGTACAGGGGTTGGATGCTTTGGGGTCTAATGTTCAGTCTCTAGAAGGGCGGTGGGCTTTTTTTCTCTACTTAGCTCCTGGTTCCCCTGACTGGTTTGGCAGAGCAGGACAGTTTTCATCTGTACTGAAGTTCCTACACTTGAGAACTTTATCCAAGCATAAATTTATATTTGTAATTAGCACCCACTTTCCCACTTTCTTGCTAATCAAAACACAAGTATAGACAGATTGAATAAAAGTTTATTCAAGTCAATGATATCTCATAGATCAGTATTTAGCAATGAGACAATTAATTCCATAGATTCTTTGACTTCTTTCCTCGCTAAGACTGAGAACATGGGCAGTATGATGGTTTCAAGCATCATGTAAGGAAACCACAGAGCAAAATTTGCAAAGCTGCTATTGCAAATAGTGAAAGCTTGAACTGTAGGAATCCAGCAGCATCACAGATAAGCGATGTGAACAAGAAGAAGTGCTCTTGGTCAGAATATGTCCTACCTTTACTGTACTGGGGCAGAGTAGTGAACATAAACCAAAAAGTAGCATTTTCCCTAAACCTATGGCATCAGAAGATGAAAGATAAAGCTGGACTTGAACCTAGCCTAGTGCAAGTGATGGTTTCTTCTGTTTGGCTACCAGTCATTCCTCCCTCTCTGACACTTTTTCTTTTACAACCTGTCAGCATCCCCATAGAAACAGCTCGCTCATCTACCAAAATCCTCCAATCTAATCTTCATCACTAAATTTTTCCTTCTGCTGTTCTGGTTCTGAATCCTAGGTCTGAGCATTGCAGGCCTTCTGACTGGACAGCCGCAGTGTGATTTTTCATGTAGACCTGCAAAACAAAGAAACTATACATTATTTTTTGGCCCTATGAAGGTATGTAGCTTTTTTTTTCTTTTTAAAGGAAAACTATTTTTCCTGCAAGTTTCTGCATCATGTCAAGGAGTAAACTGCATTGTTTATCTCAGGTCTTTTGCTTTTTTCCTCTAAACAAAATGCTTTATGCTGCAGCTACTGATTTCCTCTTTTTAACACTGCTGTTTGTAATCAGAGCTTTATACTCATTGGGCTCTAATGTGCCTGAGGAGTTGGAGAACATGTGAGGAGAAGCGAGAACTTGAGACAACAGAATAGTAGTAGTTTTAGTATGACTTTTATATCTATTTCAGATTATGACAGCATTGAAAGATGTTAATTTGCTTGAGATACTTCAGCTGTGACGGTTTTTCAGGCATATAGAAGATAAACTTTAAGACTTGAACCTCTGTTGTTATGTCCTGACAAAGAAGCAGATGAAAGACTGGCAGAGAATGGCTGCCTACAGCAGAGTGTCTGAGCAGGTGGGGTTCCTAGAAATGCGAAAAGTTCGTCTACTTTTTTAGTTCTCCTATATCATTTCCCAAACTGAAAATACAGTTCGGATAAACGTAAGCAGAATGGTGATGTAGATGCAGAAGCATCTAACCAAGGATTATTTCTTTACAAATACGTGCAATACAAAACTTACCAACAGACCCTGCGGCTATATGGTTATACTTTTAAGTTACAGACAGTTGTAAGCTGTATGTGTGCATACACTCATACAGCTTACAACTGTCTGTATATGTCATATATATATATAATATATGTAATATATATACATAACAGGCTGGCTTTCACACATGCATTTCTCTGTTGTAAAAAGAGTAATATAAAATATCTGACAGAAGGGAGCAGAGGAGAGTTGGTTTTGTCTCCTGTTTGAAATCTCTCTTTCACTTACAGGAATGCCAAGGTACAGAATAGGAGTGCAATGTAGATACGGTAGTTGCCATGCCAAATAGTGAACAGAGAGACATGTGAAGGGCAGAGGGAGTTAAGGGAAGCAGGCAGATTAGGAGTGGATCATTATTTGAGAGATTAATGGTGATCTCCCATGTCCAGTAGGAGACAGATGCAACAGCAGCTGAAACCTATCTTCTCATAGCTTTCTGCAGAGGGATGGGTTAAAAATCAAAGCTGAAAGGGCAAAAATGGCAGTTTCCACACCTAGAAGTGGAGCTCCTGTCAGTGCTTTTCTGCCATACACCACATAATACGCCACAGTAGCGGTAACTTCCACCCATGCCACCATCCTGTCCTTGCCCAACTACATCACACAATAATGAAACTGGACCCTCACCTTGCTGGGCCAATGCTACTGTGCTCCATCTTCCCTATCTTGCTCCTTCATTTCCAGAGTCCTGGGCACATCCAGAGGGATTATAGCTCTCAGTGTATCAGTTTCACCTTACTCATTCACCTCAGAGTTCCACCTTCCTAAAGGCAGGAATAGCCCAAGTCCGTAGTCCTCCTCTAAAATCGCTTGAGTTGTCCAAGAACTAGATAAATGTAGACACTCTTCATAGGATGGGCTAGTTCAGGTAATGCACTGGTGTAAAAGTTTCTCCAGGGATTTATTAGGCTAAGAAAAATGCTGTTGGTATAAGCAGTGTGTGCAAGCAGAGGCTGCAGCTCTGAACTGTCGCCCTGATTTTAATCTCATCAGAATGTGAATTCATGGCACAATCCTGCTTGCATCTGAAACTATGCAGACAGAGCCTGGCAACCGCACAGCTTCACAGAAGTCAGAGAAGTGTATACACTGAAGTATGTCAGCAATTATTCAGTCACAGGTATTTGTAAAATTTGTGAATATTTTTTTCTAGTTATCCTCAAACACATGCATACCTCGCACTAGACATATCTTGAGCATAAAGTTATGCATAGAGGTAATTTTTCATGCATTAGTTTCTTCATGAATTTATATTTCTTTGTTTTCTTCCACATGTGTAAAGCTTGTAACCAAAAACCTGTAAAGGAAGCTTATTTCTTCTTATTATATTTCTGTATCATAATATATTCTTAGAAAGGAGAACAGAAAAAATATATATAAAATTAATGTGGTGCATAATTAAGGATTAAAGTAGCAACAAAAAAACCCTACATGAAAATGTGTGGATCACAAAAAAATTATAAATAACATTTTATTTGTCTTTTATGACAAATAACTTAGGAATCTCAATATCTTTGTTTCAATATACTAAACAGTAATTTCCTTTTGAGAGTAACAAAAATATGAAATAATAATGTATTCACTACTTTGACATTATCTTCTTATTTTCAGTACTGTACAAACATGCATTAAAAAATAAAAACAGAACTGTTACAGAAATGTATTCAAATTAATAGATTAGACTAAAAGAAATAGTCTAAAGGATGTGCAATGAATGTAATGGGTCTTGTGTTTATCTAAATACATATGTTGTGCATATATATGTATTACATGTATGCGTGTGTATATACATGTACATATAAACTTTGCAATATGGAATATTACACAAAACCTATTTGCTTTAATGCTTAATGACACGAATGTCCAATGAGATGCACAATGCAACACATATGATTACAAGATATGCTTCTGTCTTTGTAAATTTAAAAACTGCCTTGTGATAAAGGAAATATGAAAAAACAATATATTGATAACTATAAAATTGATTTAATCTTTAATGGATTATTAGAACACTTTATTGAATTCTACAAAAGAAGAATATAAAAATAAGCTTACCTGTATGAATATTCCTGAATTATTTTTGAAATAAACTGAGTAATACAGTATATTTCCATTAGGCTTTTGAGGAGGAGACCAGAATAGCATTATTGATGTGGAAGTAAGGTTTCTGTACACAACAGCTTTCGGTGGATCACTTGGTGCTGGAAAAAATGTTAAGTTTTAGCATACCTAACTCAAGGTTTTATACATTTTAGTGCCCGAGAAACATCCACAACATCCTATGTCAAATTAAATGTATTTCTGATTACAGTATCAAAACTGTTTCTGGAAATGATGAAATAAAATAGTAGATATAAATAAATTTTTAAACCCCTATTTTTTCAGGCACATTTGTATTTAGCTGCATTTACAAACAGATACTCTCATAGAATTTGTCCTGTACTTACCGGTTTGGACACATGGAAAGTCTAATTTGCAGACATGGAAGTTGACCGAGTTAGGCCTCTATGCTCCATATATAGTTAATAGGAAAAAAAAGGATTTGTTTTAGAAAACCTAAATTAAAAGCCTTGTTCTCTCTTTGCTGATTATAAACAGAATTTAGGCTACCAACTCATGTAAGTAAACCAGATACTTAGGCTTGGACAGTATGATAATTTCTGTTTTTTCCTCTTTCCTCAGTCTATTAAACATGCAGGAAGGACTCTGTAAGTCTTCTTCAATTAGCCTGTCCTCCTATCCTGTAAAGAATAGCAGCATGTGGTCCTTCTCAGTAGTACAATGATGTAGGAGACTCAAATTCAGTTCCTTAAGTCAGCTTAAGAGAATTTAAATCCATATTTCTTGCCATCCAAGAAAGTGCTCTGCACAACATGCAGTAAAGTAGTGAACACTGTAAGTTATCTCTCTTGCTTTGTGCTGTTCTAGTTTGTATAAAATACTAAAGTATTAATTGGAAGGGGAACTCCAGGATCAGTTCCTAAAAATCCTGCCCTAAAAGGTCAGTTCATGTTTCCATAACAGCTTCAATAGCAAAGACTGGGAATACCTACAACCTGATGATTTAGACAGTCTTTTGAGGGATGGCTTGGATAGACGCTAATCCTGCCAGTGATTGTGTGCTGGGAAGTCAGTTCATCTATGCGGGATGATTCTGAAATAGGCCTGCATACTATCCCTTTTGGAACAGATTGTAGCAATATAATTGATGGGAAAACCAGAAACAATAACTAAACGGAATGACTTTCAAAGCACAGTATATAGTATGATCATTTATAAAAGTGATCGACCATGTTGGAAGTATAAAATCATTAATATAGAACAACAAACAAATCAGTGTACATTTACAGATTTAATTTTCAAATTAAAACCATTTTAGACTTGTGAGAGAGACTCTAAAGAGTATTTTCCCTATCAGAAGTCATACCACAGCAAGACAAAGCAGAGCTATTAAAATATATTATAAAATTAATTTGATTTATTTCAAAATTTAAAATTAAATTATTTTAATCTTACCTGTCTTGAAGGGAAATGCAAAGTTTTGATCCGTAAACTAACAGAAATACCCACCATAATTTTATAAAGCCATAGATATGTGTACACACACAGAGACATACACAAACAGTTAGAATGTCTCTTCTTGACCAGTCAAATGCCACTTCTACTTCAGTAGCTTTATTAACTTAAATAAGGCTGACAGAAATTTAAGGCTGAATGAAATTTAAGATTCATACTATACATAAGCTTACCTCCTTCAGAAGTTATGAATGTTATAGTATCACTTTTTATGTTGCCATCTCCAAATCTTGTACTTGCTGTTAGGTAAGCACTATACTCATAGTTATTTTCCAGGTCTGTGAACTGCAATGATGTTTCTGTTACATTAACACTCCTTTTTGACATTTTATTCCTAAAGAAAAAGTATGTTATTAATTATATATACACACCATTTCTGTATGTATACAACTGTTGCATACAATATAAAATTGAAAAATGCAAAATTGTGGTAAACACAAATATTTTAGGCTTTAAAAAAAGACTGGGATAACTTTTGTCTTTTATGCCGAAAAGCTCACTTTTGTACTGTGGCATCGCAATAGGGCTCTTAATTTTGCTTTAAAAAAACCCTCCACATAAATATATTTGTAAATTACATCAGCAAAGACAATGATTATATGGAATATCAAGGAGGAGCATGTCCATCTAGTAACTGCTATCAAATGGTTATGTGGTACCCTTGGGAAGGACACAGTAGGGCATAACTAAACTGTCTCCCTGGACAGGAATAGCGAAATATAAAAAGATTATAGCAGGGAGCATGCCCTACTGTGACTCTGTGAAATTGGTCAGAAGGCTGAAGTTATAAATGGAATAATAGAAGATGATATGGAACAGGAATTAGCTGGTGCTGAGTTAATTCTGGTGGAATGTAGCAGGGGATCAGAATGGAACTCTAGTCAGGTCAAAACCCGCCTAGAAAGACTGTAAGATGTAACATTAATAAAACACTGGTATTAGCATAGGTATGAAATGATTATCAGAAAGTAAAATAAGATACAGAAATAACTAACTTGAACTCAAAAAGTTTGCTATTCCTCATTAAATTAATTTAATCTTTTATGAAAAAAATAGCAGGAAAAAGAGCTAGCTAATATTCCATTCCTGCAAAGATTTCTGTATGAGTGGGTGCCCTGTGTCTTTAATGCAATTTCATACAGGGATGATAATTTGACAAGTAAACCCAAATATCTTGCTGCAGGAGTCACGTGGAGCTCTTCACAAACAAGAGAACGAGTTCTAATTCTAAAAAAAAGGGAAAGGCTGATTCAAAATTATTAGATGGGCTGATTTTCATCCTTTGATAAATGAATGAACGTCCGTTAGCAAAGATCACCATCTGATACTCCTGAAATAAAGTTACATTAACAAACAATTGGAATGAGAAAATGTATGAGAATGAAAAAAGTAAATTCTCCCTATCCTTTTCAGATTTTGAGTTAAATGTCTCTTGACATGGGAAATGCTCTTGGTAACAGAGAAAGTTAACAACATTTACATTTTTCCCAAACTTCTGACATTTTGAATAGTCAGTAAAGAGATACAAAAGGTTGCAGCTGCAGTTATCAAATTCTATACATAGAAAAGACATCTTTTCTTGGATCTTTGCCTGATATATTCTTAGTATGGAAAAACATAGCTGGTTATAATTTCACTAAGAAGAAAATCCACAGCTTAGTGCTGCAAACACTTCTACTCTAAGTAATTGCATTCTTACAACATCTTATTTGCCAAAAAACATTTCCACAATCAGGCATAGTTAGGAAGAAGAACAACAGCTTGGGATGCTTAAAGAAAAGTTGGTTTTCTGTTTAGAAACAACTGAGATTGCAATCAAAATAATAAGAAAACACTGATCAAAGTGAGTGCAGTCTTCACAGACAATGAGAAAGAAAGTACCTAGCAGAATAAGCTAAGCCAAGGAATTTTAATTAAGAACAATAATATTAAGTTTTAAATGAGATCTTTCAGAAACCCAGACAAAAGAGGTTCTAAGAAATTGCATACTTTCACTTGACAAAGACAAGTACCATATTTTCTTAAAAATCTGTACCTCAAAGTAGGTCTAGTCAGTAATTATCTCACAAAAATTTGCTGAACAGGATAATGCCAAAAGACAATAGCTATATAAAAGTTCAGCAATTTTGTTAATATGCCTTTAATACTCTAGAATTGCAAACTCAGGGAGTATGAGTTTGTAGACTCAAGGCATGCAGAAAGTTGCTTTGCTACCTGCTAGCACCCAAAACCACCTTGTCCTGTGACAAATTCCATGAAGATAACAACAAGGAAAACATTACAGATATTACCCTTTCTATTCTAGTAGATGTGGATTCTTGTTCCCAATCCATTAAAGAAAGGTTACCAAATTCTCTATGGCTGTTGCAATATATTTAAGAGAAGGAACATTTATTTAACATTTGTATTAACCTTCCTCTTTCTGCTTTATTGAGAAGCTCTGGGTTTAACAATCTCCCAAAAAATATATTGAATGCCTCCCAAAAGCAGTAACTATGGCACGGCAGTTTGCCTTGTCAAATCTCACCCTGCAATGCTTCTTATGAAATTGTATAGACAATTCTGTTAAATACTTAAAATTCCTCTCCTTCCTCCCCAACCCCCCAAAAAACCCCAAACCTCCAAGGAAGGAGTGAAGTTGTGGCCCCTTTGAAAGCAACGGGAGTTTTTCTCCAATGTCCTTGCCTCAAGATGATACCTAATGCCTCTCTAATTTTAGATATGGCACAGTAAGGACAGATAAGACAGAGCAAGGAGAATATGGAAAGAAAAAGGACAAGGCTTAATGCAAAAAGTTATGTGGTTGCTTAATTCAAATATTTAGAAAGATGGATCAAATAACAGTTTTTAAAAAATAATTCTTACTAACTCATTTGTCATAACAAAAGCAGTAAGTTTTAAGGCAATATAAGGATGAAAAGTTGTATAACCTCAAGTCTTTGAACACAGCCTGTATCAAAATCATAATCCTTATCATGAAGTAACTCTTTCCTAACTATAGGATAGTCTTTAATTTAATGGTTTTGTGGTTAAAGAGCACCAGACCTTGCCAATATAGTAGAAGTAACAAGACAAGCCAAATTTAACTTTTCTGGAAAGAAGAGCTCACTCCTGTTCACTTTATTACTGACTTAACTAGAAGCTATAATTAAAAAAAAAATTCAGTAGGAACTGAGGCCAAGTCCTACCCCAAAACTGTCAAGTAACATTGAAATAATAAATGTAAGCTCAATACTAGTGTGTTTATAACAGCTGATTTGCACATCTGGTTCACATCCTACAAGGTGCACATTAGGATTTGCTTCCTGCACCTTAGTAGTGGCAATAAAATGGTGCTGCATACATGCAATATATTAAAAGTGATCAATAACAAAATCTTTTCACTCCCAGTAGAAGTTATACATAGATCTTTGAAGAGATGCCACATCACTAGACCAAACTATGTTATGCAGAGAATAGGACAGAAGCTGCAAGTTTTAAAGTGGCAAAATTCCTTTTTAAAGGTGAAAAAAGATCCCAGGAGGGACGACAGGAAAAAAAAAATTAGGGAAAACGAAAGGATAGAAAGAAAAGAAAATAACACAGTAAATGAAAAATATCTGTTAAAAAATACTCGTTTGCTATGAATATAATAAATACAAAATATAACAGTAGACATAACTGATAGCACATACAAAGACTCTTAACATTGCTCTTACACACTTTCTACAAAAGGAAGCAATATTTCTCTATTTTAAGCCTATTTCAGATCTCTCTGACAATTTAGCATAGGCTTGTGCCCTGCCTTACAATAGGCCTAACCAGAATATAATGAAAATAGTCACCATGCTCTAATTTAAATTTGAATTCATTTACCATAACATAACCTTTAGAAAAATGTTGAAAATGCTTACAAAATATTTAATACCCCAGTTTTCAGCTACTACATTATATCTGAATTTGTATACACAAAAGGCTAGTATTTTAAAGGCTGGATGAATATTCGTTCTCCAAAAATGTGTAATCAACACATTGTGTAAGAAAAACCTAACATTCCTGATAGGTTACAGATTAATATTTATCCTTAGAACTACTTCCAGAAAATCTTACCAGACGTAAACTGTGTAATAGAGGATAATTCCATTTGGCTCCAGTGGAGGTTTCCATGACAACTTCACAGTGACACCCAACAACTGTTTTACAGAGAGGGATTCTGGAGGAGAACTCGGAGCTATAAAATGAGAGAACAGGACGCAACATCTTGTTAAACAGCTAAGATCGATGGGATATGCAGCATCCTTAAATAGGTTTTTAATTATTTGTGATGGAGAGTCAGCTTTGTACTACACGAGTACAGTATCCATCAACTAATGTTAAGGCACAGCTTCTTTTCCTTTTTCTGACAGATGATAAAAGAACATTTTGCATGGTGGTGTTAGAACATCTGTTTCTGTGATTCAATGGAAAAAGTACTTCATGAGAAAACAGAGCAACGGGTAGGTCACAGTGATTCACCTACTGTCCAAGTACATTGCTGTAATTTTTTTTCCCCCCTTCTAATAAAAGCAAGAGCTTTATAGGTATGAACACATGTAAAATATAGCAAAATAGTTCCCCTGAGAAAAAAGAGATGCTGTAAAGAATTACACAAAGCATCAAAAGGTGGAAAAATGGATAAGCATGGCATTGAGAGATGATAAAAATGTGGGATACTAGGCAGCGGTAAAATCTATTCACTCCATCAAATAAGGACCACATTCATACATTTAACATGTCACAAGGGCAAATATAAAGATAGGCATTGACTGAGACCCTTAAAATTCATTTTAAGATGAACTCTACATGACACCATATCACAACTGTGTAGGGAAACAAAGTCAATAAATGAAAATGTTAGACCATGTTTGATTTCATTCTAAAGTTCATATAAATATTGCTGAGGAAAAATATACCCATGTATGCATAAGTGATACTGCTTTGTATTAGCATGTTATTGAGAAGTAAATCTTCTTCTTCATCTTGATTCATGGATATATGTATCACTATGAAGTAATATTAGAATTACTTTTGTTTTTCTCAAATTAAACCAAAGAGCATCATGCACTAAAAATTCAGGTCATAGCTGTAGTCATGCATGAAAATTGAGAATATGAGCATAGCTATTAGCAAATCTATGAAACATTTGGTCTGAACCTTGGAACACTGTGTTCCTGTGAATAAAGAACATGTGGTGTATTATAAATATTGTTGTTTTTCAGTTGTTGTTCCCTCTTTCACTATCTCAAAAGTTGGCATAAAGGTTTTAGAACTCTACATTTAAGAAAAAAAATATTTTTCATGAACAAAGCTTCACTGAATTCAGTGAATGTCTGTGTTTACTAGAGAAAAATGGTGACAGCTGTATTTAGTGTTTTACTTGTTATATTATCCTCAGTGCTATATAATAAAAGATCTGTCATACTGTGAATATCATGTCTTTTTGGCATGTCTAGTTCATTCTATAGTTCTTATTCAGAGGATATTTTTTGTTAAAGAATAGAATCTACATTGCTCTAAATAAAAATACTCTATGCAAAAGATGTATTTATCCAAATGAGCTGTTCCCAGTGTGCTCCAGCAACATTACTCTTGAGCAAAGGTTTATTACTGACAGTGTGAATGTAAGCCCATCAACATCTTGGAGATTTGCAAAGACCTATTATCATCAAAAGCTGGATCTTTGGCAAGTCAGTGCTCCCTAAAACATGAAAAGAGACTTAATTTGGGAATGGCTGGTGGGATGTTTGTGTCAATGCTGCTTTAGTCCAGGTTCCCAGAGACTTCCTCCCTAAGCTATGGAGAGGGACACACACAGGTTCCTCCAAAACGTGATTCACAGCACCTAAGTTAAGATTCTGCTTTGAATTTTTTTCAGGATTTCCTCTCCAGAAACTATAGAGGGGACCAGTGATAACTTCCTACTACTAAACTGGTACAAATATAATTTTAAGGTTCCTCTGCTGATTTGTGACCTACCGTACTAATTAGCAGAGCATGCAATGACTGTGTTCTATCAGCCTGCAGTGCAGAACACTCCCCTGCTCAATTTGGAAGTCCAGTACTACAGATGATGGACTTCGATCATTTTCATAATATTAATAATTTTACATCTATATATATGTATCTGTACATGTATCTGTTTAGAAGAATCAAAAAATCTCCAAACAAAAGAACCAGAAATGTCCCTGGACCATTCAAGCTGCCTTTTGGTGGTTTTCCCTTTCTCCAGCTCTCACATGTCTGCAGAACCAAACACAATATTTAATTCTACCATGTGGTGTATTACATTAAAACAATATTAGTAAATTAAGATTCTTCAAATTCATAAGACATTGGTAAGACCAAATGTTCATGCACAGCAATTGTGCCATTTCACATAGCTTGTACTGATAAATATATTAAATAACAGATAGATAGATAGATGCATATGTTTGTGTGTAGATAGACACAGATATCAATACAGAGCTATAATTGCAAAAAAGTATATAAAACATATAAAAATATGAAGCATAAGATTAGTTTAAGACTACAGGCAGACAATGATACATTGCAACTTCTGTTCTGACTTACCATCTTCATCAGTCAGTATATGCAGAGGTGCACTACGAAGGCCCTCCCCCACTGTAGTACTAGCAGACACTTCTACAGTATATTCTGTATATTTCTTTAAATCTAAATAAAGAAGAAGAATTCAGTAAACCAACCATTTGGTGGGCCAAATTAGGTTTTTTAATGGACCATAAGTAGTTTTGAAGTGCTGAATAGGCCCATCACTGACACTGATCTGTCTTTAGACTGAAATAAGCATTAGGAAAACTTGAACATAAAGTATTCTTCATGAACAAAAGAAGAGGCAAAGGCCTAATTACCAGTTTATACTTCATATTCCTAGAATGCTTTACAGTTTGTCCTTTCCTGTACTCTGAAAATTTACTGGTTAAGGTACTGAACTCCCAGCATTAACTGCTGTGTCATGCCTCAGTAATAATGACAGAACATAGAAAAAGATGCAAAGGTGAGTGGAAAGGGAAGTATTTATTTCTATCCAGAATAAGATCAGAAAGATACGTAGGTGACTTCAGTGTTTACTTTGTTATGATGATAGATATGCAAAGAAATCTATTGAAGGTCCTTGTACTTTAAACATCTAAAATACAATGAGATATATGTTAGATTCTATATGGATTGTGGCCCATTCCACCACATTACTGCAGGACACAACAGGCTACTTCTCAGGAGAAGTAGCATATAACTTTATGTAAGGACAAGAAGGATCATGTCCAACCAATGAACTAATTGATCTGCATCAGTCTGCTGATCCCTTCTCAGAACAATTTACAGTTGCTGTAAGTTCCAGAGCATTATATACTGGCCTGTAATACGTAGTGTCAGAAGAGTAGTGTTTATGACTCTTTGTTCGGTTCCATTAGTCCTCTTGAGATATATTGTGTAGGTCTGTATGATTCCATTGGGAATGGATGGTGGAAAAAATGATAATTCAATTTCCATGGATGAGATGTTCCTATAGGTTATGTTTTCTGGTGCAGAATCAGGAACTAGAAGACAAAATTTAGACTCATAGAAGATTCCAGTCAGTTTATTGATTTGTTAAGCATTTTCTTAAACTGGTTTAAATGAAACACATTGTAAACATTTTTATTTTTATTTTTATCCTATTTTTTTGTACAAAATAGATTTTAAAAGAGGCTGAATAGGAAGATCAAAAACACATGACAGACACACACTGTAACAAGGTATGGGTCATTCTTTAAAAAAAAAAAGAAAATGGATGGAAATCACCTTAACATGCCAGATGAAAAAGTCTGGAGCATGATGCTAAACTTTCCTTCTAAGACCTCATAACTATCACTGCAATCTTCCAAGTTAGCTATCGTTAGGAGATTTTCCATGTTGTACTGCTGTAATTTACACTTTGTATCAGCAACCTGCATTTTCTTCCTTTTCCCTGGGTGTTCTATACAAACTGTATGAATACTTTTGTATTGTATGAAAGGAAAAAAACAAAGGGAGCCTAACATATTGTTGTAAGGGCCCTGAGAGCATCCCCCCTCCTGGAGGTTTGGCTGCTGGCGCTCAGGGCCAGCTTAGCAATAGCGTAGCCGAGGGTCACTCCTCACTGGTGACATGCTCCCAGGCAACGCTGCAGTGAGGCTGCAGCCAGGGTTGACCACTGGCCTCTGAGAGCTGCTTTCAGCTGGGCTCTTGTGCTTTCTCCCTGTCTGAGCTACATCTCCTGCTGCATCGCTGCCATGTCTGTGCTTGGCCATGGACCCGCTGATCTAGTCCCCGACTTGCAGCCAGATGTCACAGCCTGACCTCAGCGTGGCCCCATCACTACAGACCTGCCCAGCTGTCCCTGGGCTGTGTCTGACTTGGTTAGTGTCACTGTGCTAACTTACTTTCCTGGCTCGACCTCAGACCTGCCTCGTCACCATGGAGTGTTTGTCAGTCTGGACTCCGAGCTGGCCCTGGCTGCCACCCCCAGACCTGCGCTGCTGCCTTCACAGGGGGATGGTGGGACAAGTCCTGGCTAGTGAGGTCCCTGCCCCACTGGCCCAGGGACCCCCTTGGCTCTTGGCTCCCAATGCCTTATGGAGCATCTGGCCCTCAATGTGTCATGACAATTGGATTTTGTGTGCGTGTGTCTGTCTGTCCCTAAACAAATACACAAGTATGTTTTCCATTATCTAAAATTGGTCTGATAGCATAATATATCTTATTCCAGAAAATCATAATCATACAATGACAGTACAATTTGCCCAAAAGGTCAAGTAAGGCATGGGTATGCTTTAGGATGCCCTAAACATTCTTATAAATGTACTGACATTTGATGAAATTCCACATTCAAAAATATAAATAATTTCTGCTTAAGCAATATCCAGAAAGGGAATAAATGCCATGAGAAGCAGTGAAATCAGCCCACAATTCTGCCTAATTTCATGGTAGAATAGTAACAGAGAACTCCCAAGAGCTCTTCAAACACACCAGCCCATTAATAGGTTGTGTTTCACTCAAAATGCTCCATCCTCCAGATCCTCCCTTGTTTTTATTCTTCTCATCTCAGAAGATGTTTTTGCAGCTTCTCATCTCTATCACAGGCAGCTGGAATTCAAATTTTTGTTCTGAGCCTCAGGGGAGTTAGGAACTGAGAAAGAACTAACTGCCTTAAAATACAACTTAGACAAAAGATGGATGTCTAAGTTAAAGAGAGCAATAAAACAGGTTATGTCTAAGGACATTGTATCAGTTCGGCAGGTGCCTACATACCTATGGTGTCCGACCAAAAAAAATCCTCAAAAGTAGCACAATGTCTTGGCAGAGGTAGCTTGATGCTTCTATTATGACTACTGTTTCATGCAATCTAAAAACTAGGTGTTTATGTCCCCATTCCTTAAGAGCTTGACTTGTTAGGCAGGGCTACACCACAACTACTTCACACAGGAAAAATCAAAGTTCATTTCAGAAACAAGGAGGAGAAGGAGCTCATAGTGATTCCACTGTGCCTTAACAATCAAGGAGCCAGAGCATCTCCCTGCCCCTTCTGAGAAACATCAGTATGTGCATGTCTTTCCTTACTGAGAAAAATATGATAAACAGAGCATGCTTCCTTCCAGGCCTAGCTCTAGGTATAAAGTAGGAAGTTGTCTGAGGTAGCAAACTGGTGAGGATGGCAAAAGGCCCCAAAAAAGGATGATCGTCATACCAGTGCTACCTGGGTATGGCTGAGTCCTAAAGGAAAATAACCTGCATGTCTGTCTCCCCAGCCACTCTTCATTCCTGAGTCTACAGCTCAACCCAAACCTCCATGTAAACCATTATCCTCAGTATTTTCTCCAATACTTCTCCTGTTTAGCTCCACTGAAAATTTAATGACCCTCTGTCCATATTATATTCCTTTTCCTACCTTGTCCCACCTTACAGCTACTTATTTATTTCAAGTCTCTTCCTATGCCTTGTTACACCTCTTTAATGTTCGTCCTTCCCAATACACACCTCTAAATTTACTTTCCTTTCTTGGAAAAACTTCATCTACTCTAATCTTCTGCTATTTTGTTTTATCTTTCTCTTCTCCAAAATATTTCTAGTAACATAAACAATTTTGCCTGCTACAAAAGAGCACATACCTGCAAATTCTGATTTTTTTAACCATTAGGATTGAATTCTTATAAAATTTCAGTTCATAACTTGAATTCCAAATTGCACTCACTTTTTCAAACCACTCTTTTCCTACAAAAAATTATTTTCCTGCAAGACACAAGGAATCTTCAAGGACAAACAGTAAAACATATGAAGTCCATCAGGCAGAAAACTTCCCACTGTTTTCTTTACTTCTTATTCTTCCTTACTATTTTCTTACTTTTGCTTTGTATATAAAAGAGAAAACAAGGTTCAAACTTACTGCTTTGCAAAGCAAACACATACTTGTAAAATTAACCTGATCTCCTGGGCATCAAAGGTCACTGTAAAGCAGTTGATTGTGGAAAATTTAAATTTTTTTAAAAAAATATACTCACCAGTTTCAGAAGTTCTCACCAGAAGTGGGAAAGATGACTGATTCCCGTGGCCAAGTCTGGTGAATGCCCTTACAGAGATGTTGTAGAGAGTATATGGCTTCATTTTGCTTAGTGATAGACTTGTAGATGAAGTATTTTTAATAAATAAATCATTGGAATCACTGTACAGAACTTCATAGTGAGTTATGAGACCATTAGGCTGCTCAGGTGGTAACCATCTCAGATTTATTTCTGTTGCAGTTACATTTATTAACTCTACATTTTGGGGTGGGGAGTCTGGTTCTGCAATACAGAAATCAAAGAGAAAAAAAAACACTGAGAATTTCAAGTAATTGAATATAGGACCTCATAAACCTATTCGATCCTAACATTTAGATTAGCTAACGGTACCAAAAAGGGCTACACTCACTCACTCACTCACTCTCCTTCTCAAAGCCTTACCACATTTTCTCTCAGTTAATTTCTGTATGTCTTCTTTTCCACTCATAAAACCAGGCATCTTTTTGCATCCTAGACTCTTTAGCTTTTCTGGAATTTATTTTCTCATCCACTCATAAATCTATCCAAAACTGCATTTATTAAGAAAAAAATCTCTTCTGTCTACTGCTCTCATGCAGACTGATCCTTCAAATCCTCTCACTGTCTTCCTCAAATTCAAGTTCTTTAAATTTAGCTGAATGCCATCCTATTGCTTTCTTCTTGAATAACCACCCACCTTATTTGACTCAACCAACCATTGAACCAAGAAAGGGACTGTACACACTGTAACTAAATTCCCTTTAGTTTACTGATACAGCTGCTAATTGATGACCATGAAGACCCCAGTGTAAGTCTCGCACGTGCTGGTGTGAAGGTCATGAACAAAACAAATCCAGCTCCGGGGTACTGTGTTGGATAAATCTACTGGCAATGTATAAGTTCATGTGACTCCAGTGAGCTAGTAATGCATGCAAGTTTTGAAGGAGTGAGTGGGCTGCACTTATGAATAAAATCAGCTCTGAATGTCAACCTTGATTCCTCTGAAGGCTTCATCACTTCACCCCTGAAATAACCTGTCTATAAAATTTTTAAAAAATGTACTAAGAACCCAGGATTATGTGGTTCAGTTTATATACAAATACCAGATATTTCAGAATTTATTATGAATTTTTTTGTCCTAGAGGTCTCACAAACCACTTTCATTCCTGATTTCTGAGCCCGTGAATGAAAAGTGTTAACTGTAACAGATCACTACTCTCTGGATGACAAGACTGCCCACATGGATATTTCCCATGTGAAGAAGCTTAATTTTCAATTGAAATGCATTTTGCAATTTATCTGGCATGGTAAAATATTTAAATGCAAAGCCTAGTACCTTCCATCCTAACATAATTTATCTAAGACAGATGTAGTGAATCTTTTATTTGGATGTATTTCTGTTTTCAAGAGTCAAACATGTTGTCACTCCCAGGTTGGCTAAAGTTAGGAGACATGAATCTCAACCTGAATTCCCTCAGGAAAACTAAAGAACAAGAAGAAGAAGACAAAAATAATTACACATAGCCTTATAAAAAGGTAGGAATTATTGGTGGTTTTCTCAATAGTTTCCTCAAGGCTTGCATGCATCTCTTACCAATGGATGAACTGTTGGCCTGAAACTCCACTCTGAACAAATTTCTGTAATGCTCAAAGGCAAGGAATTGTAAACTTTCAGGGAAAAATATATTTAGATAGGTAATTTTCTGTTCTTGTGATATGCTTTTCCTCTGCAAAAAACTAACAGCATAGAAGCATGCAACCTTTAAAAAAATTTACAAGTACTTTAAGTTTCACTGCTTAATTTGATATTTTGGTTGACTGGTTATTCAAGACATCTAAGCTTCATAAATCCCCATAATTTTTAATCCTGTAATCCTTTGCTCTCTTTTATTCCCACTTAACTATTTTTCCTGTATTGTAGCATATTTGGCAATGAGAGAGATAAATGACAACTGGTCAATTACCTTCTTTATTACTTTGATAAAAACTGGAAATAACTTTGCTGAAGCCAGTGAAAATATAATCTTGATACAAATGAGAAAAGATTAAGGTTTAATAATAATTGACTCTGTAAATCAAATTCCTGTGTTCTCTTTGCAGAGGCCAATAGCAACTCCAGCTACTGCCCCTGTGCCTTCATGGGTGGAGACTGCCTTGTAAGCAAGCAAGGAAGACCCAGAAATCTTTATAAGGCAGTATTATACCCTACATTAAAACTACTGATCTCTCTTAAAATGAATAAAGCCCCAAACCTGTACAAAAACAACTGCATATAACATCATTCAGTATAAAATACCTCACTTTTTCAACAGCTCTGCTTATAGACAGCAATATGGTCTCCGAATTGTTGAAAGCTGCCATTTCCAGATGCTTCAAAACCAACCTAATTTCCATATGATAACATTAAAAAAAAAGAGAGAGAAGCTGGATTCCCAAAGATAATTGATTATGGTTTAGATGGGGTCTAGGGACACACTGTTTTCAGTGTCGGAACCTCAGCTCTGCAGCTTTCTTCCCATTTGTCTATCAGAGTTGAAATTAGTTGATTGCTGGTCATGCTGCAGCTTTCATTATTATTTCTACCACTTACTTTAAAATGGGCTGAATTAAGTCACTAACTGATAGAAGATTAATAATTTCCACAAACATTGATTTTATTTGTACACTTTCTTCCCCTCCTTACATATGAGCCCAGTCTTCTAAAGAAGCGCAAACTTCAATACAGAAATCAAATCATCATTGCAAACGATGTATTTACCATCTTCAGGGGTTCTCACGAAAACATCATTCTCTTCAGACAAAGCACTTTCTCCAATTGTGGTAGAGGCTGCGACTCTCATTTTATAATTTGTGTACTTTTTTAAACCTAAAAAGATTAAGTAAAAAAATCTTGACTGTTGACTTCTTAAACATATTTTTTTCCTCATAGCTACTTATAAAACTGTAAAAATGGTTACTGTTCTAAGAGTTTTTGATACACAGTTGTCACCTAAAAGACAGAATATGTATAATACCATTTATTTGGGAAGAGACAAATAAGCACTCAGTCAAATCAAGAGATTTTGAAATAAGTCAGCCAGCTTCAACCCTGTAAATATCTTTAAGAATTTATTTGTCAAAACAAAGGATGTGTATGTGTACATCCAAATATGTGTTTCTATTCTATATGCATTACTCTGATTAGGATAAATAAATGCCTGAAACCCCATGAGGAATGCATTTTCTTCAATTACTATCAAAATTATCATCTTAAAAGAAGAAAATTATTAATGTCAGACAAATACTGTGAAAAAAATTAAAGTCTGAAAAATAATTGACAATTTAGGAATATTTTCCTATGTAGAAAGAAGAGGTTGAGGAAAAAATTCCAAGGAGAAATCCATTTCACAAATTACTACTCAGTAGAGTTCACAAATTACTACTTGGCACATTTCACAAATTACTGCTCGTCTTACCTAGTCCTCTCCTCCCATCTCACATTCCCTACATACGCCTCCACAGAGACAAGTCTGTCAGTAGTGTCCCAACCTTGCTTTTACACTCAGTGGGGTGTGTGTGTGTGGATGTGTGTGGAGGGAGGACATTTGGTCCACCTATCTTGCAATTGGCTACATTATATAAGGTTGGAAAAAATAATTTTGTATAATGTATTTGCAATTTATTGGTTTTTTTTTTTAAATCAAATGACACTGTACCTGTCATAAGTAAGCTGTTGTTTGATGTTGTTGTGTGGAATGCTCTTTTTGTATCCAGTTCCATCGCATAAACAGTATAATGAATGATTTTCCCATTGGGATTTGCTGGAGGATCCCAATACAGCAAAACAGAGGAGGAGCTAATATTCTTGTAAGATATATTTTGTACTGAGCCTGGAACTTAAACAAAAACAGAAAAATAGAACAGTAAGCAAATAAATGATTTAAAAAATGTTTAAATGTTCAGTGAAAGAAGTAATGTATGTTAACTTTGACAATATCAGAGTTACAACATTTTACCTTGTTCACGTGTCCTGACCGTAAGAACTGATGGTGGTCCTTCTCCAACAGCAGTGAAAGCAGACACACTGATTGTGTAGTCTGTGAAAGGTATGAGGCCCTTTACAACATATGACAGTTCTTCAGCCAAAATGTTAATGGTATACTGATTATCTGTGATTAAATGGAGAGAAATAGGTACTTACTCATAACTCTTTTTTTCCTTTTGCATTCTAAACTCACTTTGACACAGTGACCTGGAACTATTTTATTACAAAAGAATTAATGTTCACGGCAATTACAAAAATATTAAAAAAAAGTTTACACTCTGCCTCAACTCAATCAAGGGGAGGCTATTATAGGTCCATTTTCATATGTACAATAGATAGATTGGTCTAGATGAAAGAATGAATGGGCAAGAACTAAACCCATGAAGTTTATACTGACAGCTACCTACAAAAAAATTAGAGAGAAATCTCCTAGGAACTAGGAAAAGGCATACTTGTAGATGGCCTAGTGTCTCCAGTGACTTCACAACCATGGCTCCTAGGTTGATGGAGCTTTTAGTTTTGTTTTTAATTTTTTTTAATTAAGAAAGACAGATTCCCTTTTCCTTGCCCTCCCAAAGGTGTTATAATAAGTATACTTGAAATGGCTCCCCTCATAGATCCCTTCACACTGGTATTTTTAGCAGAAGAATTGTGGTCAGCAGAATGAAGAAGTCATACACGCCCAAAAAGAGTTTTTAGTGCATCTGCAATAAAGCTCAAAGTCAGCCAAACCCAATTGTGCTAGTCAAAGTCATCTGTTATAAAGCAGCCATTATGCCACTGCAACATGAAAAAGTGTGGGTGCTTCACATATCTGAGTATCAGGCTCAGAGTTTTGCAAGACCAGCATTAAAATGAAGGCATCTAAAAATCAGCAGCCCCTGTTGAAAATTTGGCTGTCAACAGCTTTAACTACTATAATAACTACTATAAAACTACTAAATAACTACTTGTATGCTAGATTACAACAGACATTGTCTGAAACCAATTTTTCAGCAACACAGACATCTTTTAGCAACTCAATACCTCAAGCGGAATGAGGCCACAAAAAGAAGATTCACATTTAAAGCACTGTTCATTTCTCTGTATGACAAAGAAGATTCTTCAGGATTAATATAGTACAGAAAAGATCCACTGTAGTTTGAACTAATGGATTAAATTCTGGTTTTAGATACTGGTGTATATGGAGGAATTCAGTGACTTTAATAAATAAAAAAACAAAAACTTGACTTTCTCTCTATTGTTCAAAAGTCACTGTAAAAATTTAGAGTGCTATTTTAAGTCACTGCCTGTCAACTGAGGCCTGCTTAATGATTTGTAAATATCCATACTTGGTAAAGAAACACTGGTCCATTGATAATACAGAACAAGTGTACACACTAATGACATCACCATGTCATGGGGTCATCTCCACCTGTTTGTCACCCATATAGAAAAGTTGTAACTTTTTGACCTATTTACCTTCACTGACATTTGAAAACCTATTAGTCAAAAGGCTTAGAGAAATCAAGGTCTCTGAAGGGCTTGGAGATATGTTAATCCCTGACAATCACACCTGCTTTGGCAACTGTAATAACTGATTGTCTGTGCAGCTTGGCTGATGGCTTTTGGGTGCTCCTTTCACTAGGAAGAAGGTCAGCTGGGTGACAAGGGGCTAGTTCCTGCCTGTGTGGCATTCCCATTTGCTTCAGAAGGTTATTTGGTAGTAAAAAAATCCGACTCCAGCAAATGACCCATTCATAATTTGCCTGAACCATGTGCTAAAGATAATATCTGGAACAGTGATGGGGGTCCTTCAGAACAAAGGAGCAGATAGAAAAATAGCCTAAAATATCTTACCCAAAGCAGAATGTAATTCTGCAGCTCCATTTATAGTAGGCAAATTATCACCAGATACACTTGTAAATATTACTGGGGAAGCTGTCTGAATGCTGGGAAACATTTCAGCTGAACCTTCATATAATTCATTGGCTGCTTCCATTGAATTCCAAGTGGGAGAAGGTTTGACATTTTCATTTATCATGTATGGTTCCAAAGAATCAATCAAATACTAAAAATTAGAAATACAAAAATAAATCACAAACCTCATCATCACTAAATTATTTAATTAAATTTATATATAATATAGAAATAGTGTTTGTATATTTGTGCATATATACACACACATACAGTACATAAATGTTGGCATACAAACATTATCTTTCATTACAACAATAATGAATTTTGCAAAATACAATATTTCTCAAGAAAAAGCTCAGCTAACAGTAGCCTACAACCTTTTATTCATTTTTATCATTTAAACAAACACCACATTCTTTTTTTATAATTTCTTAAAATATGGGGTTTAAAGTAAAGTGGCAATTTTAGAGCAAGGCCTTTAACTTTAATGCTATATCTTTGGAGTTATATCGAATAGACACATACATGAGTTTGGGAGATTCCATTTGTACTAAGCATGTTCTGAAACAGGGTTGCAGGCACTGAAAACAAGAGGGCTTCAGAAGCCCCTGCTGAAGAAAAGGAATAAAAGGTTGACTAGATTGCTGAGAGGGAATAAGGGGAGAGGGAGAAAAACAGAAGCTAATGAAATAAAGGGGAGAGGGCAAATAAGGGAGTATATGTGTGAAAAGGGAGAGTGAAAGGGAGGTAAGGGATATAGAGGTCCACAGGACAGAAGGGGCAAAAGACAAATGTTGGAAAGGCATGGCAGTAGATATAAGGGGAGCAAGAACTACAAAGAGAGGAACAACAAAAGCAGAAGAGAAAAGAGAGACAGCCTAGGGCATAGGTACAAAATGGTGTGTAAGCACTAGATCATTATGCCCCTTCAGAATCTGGGACTGAATCCAGGACTCCAGTGTCTCTAAATTGTTCTGCTGTCATCTGTGAACACTCCCCACTCACACATATGGCCCCCTTCACTGCCAGAAAGAGATGCTTTTACAGTGATGTAACTAATACACGTTAGCTCTCTCCCTACAGACTCTGGGTGGAGAGAGGGCAAAGCAGCTTTTTTACTGCTGTAACTAGAGGGGGATTAACCATAGGCAGAGATACAGCATCAATCTCACCTAAGTACCAACAGGTAAAAGCTACATATGACTCATCTTCACCAACATTTTATAGCAAAATAGTAACCCATGTGGAAATACTTTTTGCCTCTGGGGATTTTCCACTTATAAGATAACAGCCTTTTACTGCTACTAGTTTTCGAGTACTGCTAGCACTGTAGATCTGACAGTTCAAATCCTGGAGATGTTCTAAGCTTGGGTCAATGGAGTTCTAAATAAAGTAATGTTTGCTATGGTTTGTTTTGGTTTTTAATTAGAAAATTACATTCAATAAACTATAATAAAGCAGCAATGATGCTAAACTAAGAACTCAAAATTAGGAAATCCCATCATTAAAACATATCTGTGCAGACAACTTTCATTTTTTCTGTGTCTGTACTATGATACAATCTTTAATTATAGAGTTATATACTTTCATTTTCCAAGGATGCCTGCTTGGTTTAATGAATGGATCCTTATCCTCATTTTTCCCCCCCCTTACTCCTTATTTAATGTTTGGCTCCAGGGCTCTATTTAATGTATACCTTTCAACTTGAAAGCAAACTCCTTCACTGAGCTCTACATCAAAAACTTAGATTCTGTGTCATATCTAGAGAAAGACATCATTGTCTAAAAAAAAAAAAAAAAAAAGAATCAAACTTTGGGCACCTATGTTCAAAATTAATACCAAAAAGCCCTACCTCAGAAAGTGCTCAATCCTGAGCTGAATGTTTGCTAGGCATCTACAGTTCTGTGCTGCATGCTCCAAGCTGCCCCGTCTAAGCACGTAGAGCACATCAGCACCCAAAATCCAGAAGCTAGACTGACTGACAGCATAAACCTCCTAAAAGATTTGATATGGTAGATGTGTGCAGATATCCTTAATATACAAGCATAGCATCGAGTTCAGCATGTAGTATCAGACATGTAAATTCAAGGATACAAATGGGGGCAGAAAGTCTAGGGGTGTTTGCCTTGCAAGCAGAGCACTTGAAAAGCTTTGGGAGACTTATGTTGAATTCACTTCTCCATAGGATTCATACCCACATCTTCTAGGAGTTTGCCTGAGTGGCTATGTATCGATCTAGGCACCTAAATCTGTACTCTTACTGTGAGGTCACCCTATGCTGCAAAGAACTCAAGGGCTAGAAGGGATAGTAAGACTGTGGGCTATGGCTTACTGCCTTCAGTAGCTAAGAAATTCTGGATCTTTTCACCAGAACTATTTATTGTTTTCATGTTGTGGAAACAGCATTATTAGAATCTTTAAAATGCAACCAGAGAAAGAGGGTGGGGTGAGGAAGGTGGCTTTTAAAAGCATTTAAAACTCATCTGTGGTGGCTAATTCCACATTCTATACCTATTGGATAAGGCAGAGAAGCAAATTTAATCTAGCAAAGAAATCCATATTAAAAAAAAACTAAATACCTTATTTTTTCCTGTGAGAATAGTGTTTTCCAGAGTCACCTTTGTTTCCTGCACATGTACTTTAACTCTATACTGGGTAATGATTCCATTTGGTTGTTGTGGCTTCCTCCAAACAATTTTTATATATGTGGCTTCCACTTCTGCTAGATGTAAATCTGATACAGCACCTGGGACTAAATATTCAAGAAGAAACTTGATTTAATCAAACACCTCTGATTATTACAAGCTTTTTCAGTGTGCAAAGTACAATAGGCGTTTAATCAAATTTCACATCCTTATCTTTTGAGTTGCTCCTGTGCAGGTAGAGAGTTACTTCACATATTTTTTAGCAAACAAGTTACAGTTTTAAAAATATGCACACAGTTTTTGGACATGTATGACATACATACGAATATGGTTAAATCCTAAGATGGTGTAAATCAGGATAGCTCTGCTGAAGTCAGTGCACTGGAAGCAAGAAGACCTTTGCTAAGCTTACTATATGGAACCTCAAGTATATTGAAAATGAAAGCTTAATTCTAAATTCATCAAAACCATACAAGAATGAAGCAAAAAGCTGCAAAAAAAATGAACATGATACATCTTGTTCATTTCACTTTTATAACATGTTTTAATTCAGTTTCTCCTTTAACTATGCAGTAATAACGATGCTGTACTTTGCATAGGACTGCCAGAGATCAGAAACTTTTACATTCAATAGAATGATATTCAGTTTTGATATGAAAAATATTTTTTTCCTAATATACCACAGAAAAAGACAAACTTGAAATTACTTGCATAATGAAGGTTTATAGATTTGTCATTAAAATGGGACATTCTATGTCATTCTAAAAAAAAAAAAAAACCACCACCAAAATCCCCTTTGGCTTCTGATGGTGAGTTTAGACAGAAGATAAGCATGGCTGTAGTGAGGCAGGCCATCTCTGGAAATTGTCCCTGAGAGCTGACAAAAGCAGATACTTTGGATACTTCAGGAAAGAATACGATAAATAAGGATAGGTGTTCCTCCTGCTGTTACACCTTGACAGCAAGCATTGCAGCAGTCACTGATTGAGAGTTTTCCTAAATTTGTGCTGTGTGGCAGAAACACAACACAAAAATAACCATCTTGAAACTGCCTGCCCATTACACACTGATTCTCAAATTTTTCTGGTTCCATCTTCAGGTGCAGACCAATGATGCTGCACAATCTCACACACATGTAAGATAAAACTGCATTTCTATAGACCAAAGGACTCTCACCTGATGAGCGGACTACTGGGAGCCAAAACTCCCAAAGGACAGACTAGATGGCTCAGGGGCAGAACTAACCACTTGATTGCCCCAAAACAAGATCTCGATATTGGGTCTGCCTCGGAGTTATGGTCCCTGGTAAAGGTGGCTCCATCAGAAACTGGCATGGGGCCTTGGATTTGGTAAAAATTAAGTCAAACGAGATGTTTAATAGGAAACATTCGGGGCTGAACAAACCATCCGGGCGGGTGGGGGGGGAATCCTGCGCTGTTCTTTCTCTTCCACTTGCTGCCATCTAACGGGTAAGTGGGGGACCTGCAACTTAATTACCGTATATAAAAATTAACTACTTTCATTCAGGCATAAACTACGTTTCTTTCACAATCTTTGAAGGCTTCTGATAGCAAGTAAATTTAGTGACAGTGTATGAACTCGAAAAAAATAGAGAAATCTTCATAATAAATTTTCAGCTAATTTCTTTAATTAGCTTATTATCCTTCTCTTGTGAGACTCCTATAACACACCCATTCTTTCCTTTGCAAAGTACTTAAAAGGCTTTGAAGGGAAAACTGAAACCAGGTATCATGTACAGCCCATTTACTTCACTTCTTTGTGCTTACGTACCATCTGCAGGAGTGAAAACTGTAAGGTTAGTCTTTGGCCCCACCCCAGCACTTGTCTCGGCACCGACGTACGCAGTGTATGTTGTAAACGGCACAAGGTTACTAAATACAAATTTATGATCTTTTGTGCTGTTATCCAAAATACGACCTGGAATGAAAAATGAAGAGATTCTAGCTCAAAAATAAAAACAGTCCATTATTTGCTTATAGTAAATATAGCTACTTTCCAGGACGATGAACATGAAAAGCCAAATTTATTTGTGAAAAAGCTAGTTTGGCATTAACCTCATTGGAAATAATACTGAATGCCTGAAAAAATCACCCAGAACCGTCTCAAGAAGATATGGGTTTTAAGAGGTGGGGATTTTTTCTTTATAAATAAATTCCTATTGCTTTTCCTGTGTGGTCCCATAAAAACATTATTATACAGCTCATTATCTTCTCACTTAACTACAGGCAGTTATATAATTTCTTTATATATACATGTCTGACTTTAAAAACTTACAAAAACATCAAAACAGACTCATACAGTTGATTGTATACTACATGGGAATGAAAATCCTCCAGAGATCTTTAACAGAAAGATAAAAGAGTAAAGGTAAGATACAGAATGATTTGGATGTACAAGCACCCTAGTTCAGCTGCGAGCTTAGCATGTCATCTCTCTAAAAGAGTGAGGAAAGTTAGTTTCCTCCACACTTAAGAATATACGATGTGAACTTCATTGCATACTCTTCCTCATGATGGACAGACTTTTCCCTTAGAAGTAATCTAAAATCTATTTAAAAGTCTAATAATATTCATTCTTGATTGGCAGGGACACTAAGTATGGAAGTGCATGGAAATAATCACAAAAAAGACATAAAAACATCAATTCAGACTTACCAGATGGTCCATACAGCTCAACTCTGTAACTAAACTTTCCTGTTACTATGGTTGGTGGGTCCCACATCACTGAGAAAGACTTTGCTGTAATGTTGCTCTTGGCAAAATTTTGTGGTGGATCTTCTGGAACTTAAACAATATTGGAAAAAGTCTTTGAACATAAAATAATTTATATTAGGATTTCCAAGAACCACATAACAGACAATTCATTTTAAACATAAACATTAAATATTCTGAAGGGAAGCTACATTTAAAGCACATCTCATTAAAATGACTTATTTTAATTTCATTTCTTTTTTAAGGTAATGCTCGCAAAAGGTATCAAGAGAGCTGGTAGTATGCAAACAATCCTTAAGAGACAAAAGTGGCAGGGATTCTACCAAGTTTAGCATGGACTTCACCATGATATAGATTACATACAGAAGATGCTCAAATATGATTGTGATGCTCAGCAATACAGAGCTCACATCAGGTACGTTTTTTCTTCCTTGAACAGGTTCTTTTTTCATATAGACAATACTTCATACTGAAGATTTCTGACAGCGCTAATGGTATACATTACTATCCAAAAAGATAAACCTAGAAACAATTAAGCTTGCAAAAACATTGCATACTTGAGTAATTTTCTGTTTTCATGGAACTATTCAGATAAATTAAATTAATCCCATACTCACGTGATTATGGAGTCCGATCCCTGTCCTTTCTAAAGTATATCATATTGTATTGATAAGTTAATAAGAGATTACTATTGAGATGAAAATCTGAATCCAAAGACAACTAAAGGAGGCAGAATCCAAATCTGAATCCAAAGACAACTAAAGGAGGTGGAATTTTTTACATCCATATAGAGTAAAAACAAACCTGATTTTCAAAAATGCTGCATACCCAAGTAAACTTATGGAAACTGCTTGATATAAATTTCTAAGAAAATCAGGTCTTAGTATGTCATGTGTAAGATTTAAGCCAATATGGAAATATAGACTGATCCTGTAAACAAATAAGCAAGTTAACTAATATACTACTCATAAAAAGTACTATTGTCTTTTGTAAAAACTAATGTACAAATGAAAGAAATCAAAAATCCTGTCATTCCTAAAAGACATGCTATAGATTGGTCAGTAGTGACTACTTAATCATTCTTAGTTACGCAAATTGCATCAGCTACCATTGCACATAATTCTGAAGTATCATCTTAAAGAGTCCACTTTTTTCTTTTTCAAGGTTTAAATCTTTTTCTCTTTGTAGAAGTATCCTCCCCTTGACAGCCATCCCAGCAAACGAAATATTTGCATGCTGGGTTTTCAAAAAATATTTATAATGAAGCATTTTAAAATGCTTTAAAGAAGTAGCCTCTTTTTCAAAAATCAAAGCAAGAAAAATATCATCTTTGTCAAGAACACAGGAGAGCTTCAGCATGGCTCAGAAAATTCTGGTTGGAGTGGCAGAAATAATTTTCAACATTTTAAAATGGAACAGCGATGAGCTATACAGTAGAGACATATATCACCTTCCTCTGTGTGGTGAAATGGACATGACAACAACTCCGTGTCATGCTCCTGTGTGAGCAGGAAAGTGATATTCAAAATAAATGTGCTCTCCATCCTCCCACCTGCTATCGCAAACTATAATCTATCAGTTCCTCTCCCTCAAGCCTCATCTCAGACACTCCAGGGGAGGACTGATATGTGAGGATTTGGCCATATGAGAAACTGGTAACTTGGAGGGGGTGGCTAGCGTGACACTAAAGAGATTCTTGTAAGAACCAAGACATTTGGAAAAGGGAAGTGGATTTCAGAAATTACAGACAGACTGGATGATGGTGCTTGATACTGGAGGGGGGACATGTTACAATAATTGCAAAGCAACACTCCTAAATCATGATTTTACTGTATAGGCTATATAGATAAATACAAACTTTAGCATGTAAAAACATCTTTCCCACTGAAGCAAATGAAAGGTAAGAAAATAAAAATAATGAGGCAAAATGTCTATTAACTCATAATGCCTTCCCTAACAAATCACCAACCAAGTCCATGGCCAGCCTCCAAACAGGTTCCTTGGCACACAGGCCTGCAGGACTCGCAGGGGAGCACTTTAACAAGCACCTGAATGCTCATAAGGTGAAGATCTAATAGAAGTGGATCCAGAAGCTTGGGTGTGCCAGTGTGCTGCTGAGAGGAAGGATTTACTGAAGCTTTGGTCATGAGAGCTGACTGCGGGTGTGCCTGCGGCTCTGGGCACAGTACACGTCCACCCACACCAACCAATAAGACAACCTCCCTTTTCCCAGACCATGCTTTAATGGATGAACCCTGGCTGTTACAGGCAGCCGGTAAGCAAGGACTGAAGATCTTATCTTTCCAACAGCTGACATCTTTCTATGTATTTGGCAGAACTTAACCGCACTGCATAAGCTTTTCATCACTTTCCAGGGCTGCCTTATTAACAGTGCACCTCTCCTAGGATGTTAACAGGGTGAAAAATAAACTGGAAATTAGCCCTGAGATCATTAGAACAGAAACTACCCAAAATTTCATTAACCCTAGACAGGACAGCAAACTAAGGATATTTCAATTCTAGCAAAGCAATTCAAATGAACAGTGCTAGGAGAGAATTAAATTTCTTTTCATCTGAGCAGTGCTATGAATTCTGGATGTATGAAAGCGGCACCCAGTAACACCTGTGTCAGGCAAAAGAAAGAGCACCAGAATAACATTCCTCTAGAACACCTGTTTGGTATGGCTCTATTAATAATGTTGCCCACTACCTAAGCCTTTATAGAACTCCTGCTCCTGAACAACCTTCGTTTCCAATTCTAACTTCTCAGTGCATTGGAGGTAATCTAAAATCAACTTTCCTAGTGTTTAAAGGTTTATTCAGCATTGAACAACTTTCTGCAGTAGGTCCAGATTGAGGAACCATGGGACAGGAGTTTTCTTTATACTGCTTATTTTTCCACAAAGGCAAAGAAGCTTTAAGTGCATTGCTATGTATACAATACCCATACTTTTGAATACCATGCCTGACACCTTTTCTCTTCATCTTTATTTTTAATTCTCCTTCCATTGTGCCATTAATTGCAGTTCTTAAATTATCCTCAGTTTTTCATAAAATTTGATCTGTCCTGAGCATACTTCGGTATTTTTGACTTTTAGTAATAACTGAACTCCCACTCACTGTACATTATTAGATACATTAATAGTTATATACACTTTCAGTTGAGTCCATCAGGTAAAATTAAGTAATCATGTAAATACAAGAGCGTGACACAGATAAAGACAGATTCGGACTGAAGTACCTTACAACATAACTTCAAACTGATATTTTGAAGTTTTCATATAAATCTGAGAACTTTATCTCAATTTGAAAGCAGTATATACCTGATTCTGGTGTCCGGACAATCGCACTGTCAATGTAACCTGCTTCAGTGGTAACTGCAGAGACTTCAAAAAGATAGGTGGTATATGGCCTGAGGTTAGTTATAACAAAACTAATTGGTTCATTCCAAACAGAGCTCATTTGACTCGGTGCCTCTGTACTTGGTGTAACTGTAGTCCGTGAAGGAATTGTGGATTTGCCAAAAGTAGTTGAAGGAGTGGTAGTACTCCACAAAAATGATTCACTATTATCCTATAAAGACAAAATATGACATATGATAAGCTGCATCTATAACCTATAATTGTAAATATATGTAGATTAAAAAAGGCAGACCACCTTTGAAACAAAATCATCCAAAATTGGTTCTCCTTTTTATACTTCAATCTCCAAATTTAGGCTATAATTTCATTAGCTGACATTGCTAGTACATCCTGTTAGTGAGAGTATTATAATTTGCTGCCTTATCCCAAAAGTTCTCAAATCTGACTGAAGAGAAGCAACTCTCTAGGATTCATTTAATTATTTCCAGATTCCATTTTCAGCATTCAGTCTCTCTCTTAAAAAAAAGTCACCTAGTGAGGTCCTTCTACATCACATTTATGTTATATGTATGTATGTGTATATACATATATAGCATACATATATCCATATATAATGGATAAGACCAGACAGGGATTTCCTAATCCATACTGTCAGGAGATACCTCTGAAAAACTGCTAGACATTACAATAACCAATGCTTATGATTCAGTAGGTGGCAGTCTCTCTTCTCAGTGCTGAATTAAATCAGCCTGATGTTGGGAACCTTCGCAATGCCTAAGATGATCTTCCAAATAAAATCTGAAACCAAAGTCCTAATAGTTTTTATAATTTAAAACTGCACTTTTCATTAAAGTACTAAGCCTAGCATCCTGGGGGGGAAAAAAAAAACAAAAAGAAAAAAAAAAAAGGAAAAAAAAATTAGGAAACTTGACATCCAAGTAATCAGAACACTATGCTCAGAATAAAGAGGAAAAGGAGAATAAATACTGGAAAAGAGAATTTTCTTCAAGAAATTCTGAAAGGCATACATTGGTTACAGGTCTGAATCCAATGAATAGTCAAAATTCAGAAACTTTTTCATGAGTGCTTATTTTAAGAACAACTCAGACTACAAACATTTTTTTTAAAAATTACTGCTAAGAGTGGGCCTTTTTATTTTGATATAAAAAGTATTTAAATAATGCTGAAATGTGATACACAGAATAAAGCATATGTTTAAAATATAAAAAGCATTATCATACTATATATAAAAAATAAGATATTAACATTACAGTATGTCTGCACTGACCAAAAAAAAAAAGAATTCTTGCCTGTTCTAATTGAATGCTGTAAAAAACAAAAATAAAAAACAATGAAAGCTGAAAAAAATTCAAAATTATCTATTTCATCATTTTCTGTTAAAAGGACACCAAATTGACCCTTTCTTAGTATTTTTACTTTGACTAAACTGAGCTTTTCAAGGAAAAGTATTCCATTTAAACAATTTTGGACAGAAAGGTCTTTCTTCAACCATTCTATCCTGCCTTGGGCCTAAGTTTGTAAAGTATTTGGGATTGTTCTGAAAAGCAAGCCTCCAAATTTTTTACATCTCAAAATTCAAATGTAAAACTATATTCTGCGGCTTGACTCTATTTCTAATTTAAAAGGTTTATAGCACTTACATTACATTCTGGTAACCTCCCAGACAGAAGGTCCTCTACTTTAACCAAGACATCTTTCACTACAATTCCACTTCTTGCATGTTTCACACTAATCTTGAAACTAGTTATCTTTCCATTTGGTTGCCGAGGGAGAAACCAGATCAGATTTACAGCTGAATAATTTAGGGCTTCAACTGTGAGATTCACTACTTTACCTGGAGCTTGAAAACAAAACAAACAAAAGCAGTGAGACATACTTTTATTCTCAGCACTGGAAAAAAAAAATTCCCATTTTTTTTTGTAATGCCATTTCTAGCTTCCAAACCCTGAAGCAAATAAATAACAACCTTTCACAAATACATGTAAAGTAGCTGATATGCAACCAGCTCTTTTCCGATCTAGTTTAAGTGAGAAATATAATTATTTCAGTCTCATAATAATAATGTAATTAATTTGGTCAACTTAAAAATATTCTTCCTAGAAGCAACTCATCTACTGTGTCAGAAGTAGCAAATTTTTGCCCACTTTTGTTTAAGAGAATATGACAGCACTGGGTGTTTTATTTCACTTTACCTGTGTCATCTTCCCAGCTGGATATAGATTTTTGGTAGCTTTGAATAGCTCAATTTGATTTGAATATTCACTATTACGACAGAAATGGTGTTCTTTGTATCAGTGACAGTTTCCAAGTCCTTTGTAAGAGCATCTGTATTAACCACAGCACAAAGGAATGGGATGCAGCATCTAAACGAGATTTTACAAGCTATATGAACTTTCCTGAGAATTAGAGCACTGTAGCTCTCTCTTAGTCCTGTCTGCATGGCATGAGCAGTAGAAGTTCCTGCGATAGCTAGCCTTAGTACTAAGGAGAAAAGGGTTATGCTGCCTTAAAAATATGCACACATACAAGTGTCCACAATTACACATATTTCACAGCTGAATTGAGACAGATCCTCCAAGCCTCATATTCAGCTCTTGCTTAGGTCTTGCTGAGTCTTTTGCAGATCTTTCACTCCCTTCCCCCTCCTCCCACACTACAGCCTTTATATTTGAATAATTATACCTTCTGTCTAACTTTCCTACTTTAAACTGTACCTCTTTATGTTGATCAAGATGTTGGGGTTTCTTTAACCATCAAAGCATGAGTTAAAAAAACAAAAGTTGAGAAGGTAAAAGTATAAATGTCATATCAGTGACACAGAACTCTCATCTAGAATTTGAAGAAACCTTCCAATTACATTTATAATAAGGAATTTTAGCTTTAATAAAATGTGAGCAGAAATGCATCAAAAAGTAAAAAGCTAATGTTCTCATATGGAGAAACGCTGATGCCTCTGTCAAACATGAGTAAATAAACGCACAGAAATAAGTTTTTCTACCAACAATTACATACAAAGAATAGTTTAAAACAATGATTTTGCATAGCTCCACATGGCAAGTTTACTACCTCTTCTCATATTTTGTTTAATAACGCATTGCGTTATCGCAGAATCTGATGCAGAGTGATGATTTCCTGCCATTAACTGAGATGTGGCACTCTGCAGTTTGCATAGCTACAGAAACAAATCAGGAGTCCTAAACACAGAGGGATGGTCACCACCATGGCAGCACAAATTCTATATTCCACTAAGACTTGTTCACCCCAATGTAACTGGCCTGGTACCAGCTCTTCAGCCAAGGCTCAACTGCTCCTGGAGTGTGAGCAAGACTACAAACACTAAATTAATAAAGATTATGCAAATTCAGACTATAATTATAATTTTTTAATCTTCAAAACCATCAAGTCAAATTTTTATTTCAGCCACGTATTATAATTATTTTTTTTTGCTTCAGAATTAAGAAGTAAAAACTTAGTAAAATACATTCTGTGCTGGGCTTTGTAGAGAAGGCACTCGACTCCAGCACTAAACAAATATGGCTTGACATAAGTAGGCAATGCGAGAGCTGATCCCACAACAAAGTCTGTCTCCTAGTACTGCTGCAGGCAACAGCAGATGGGTCCACTTGATAGGTAGCTCTGCTCTCCTGTGACCTTGCTTTCTGGAAGCAGCCTACCTAGAAACTGGCATAGGAGAACTCCAACAGAAACAGACTCTCCATATAAGAAACCCCCATATGTGCACACCCTAAATGCTGTTACTAGCAAATAGGACAAAATGCACCTTTTCCACTGAGCAAGAGAATAAGAAAAGAATTAGGATTTTGTTCTAAATGCATCAGAATTTGTTCAAGTATAAAATGTGCCATGGATACTTTATTTGAACGAATTAGAGCAGCTTTAATTAAAATAATTAGCAGCTTTATTAAAATTACCACTTTCTGCAGTCTGAAAAAGAAAAGGATCGCTAAATACTCCAACACCAGCACTGTTCTCAGCAGCAACCTACAGAAAAAAAAAAAGCCACATTAGAGAATCTATAGGTTATATAGTTTCAGAGACTATGAAAACCTTGATACACAGAGACTCACCTTCTAGCGTTTAAAATATAAATATACAAATGAACATGCCTTTTATAGCTGTATTGTTTAATTTATACTCAACATTTAAATGTGAAAAAATAAAATGGAAACAACAGTGTAAGAAATTGAGAAAACCACATGTGAATAGCCACACTTCAAAAGTGCTGAGTCCCTATTTTATGCTAAAGTCAACAGCAAGAATAACATCAGTCATGCTCCTTTTCCTTATAATTCACTTAAATCAGCTTCCCCATTCCTATTTTATTTGTTCTATAACTTAAAAGAGTAAAAAGGAAAATAGATTGTCTTTTATTTCTTGAACTCCTGAAGGACAGCAAAAGCAGGTCAACCTCCCTCAGAGCAGAAACCCAAGGAAAGCATCTCTTTTGGCAGAAAGACAACAGGTCAGGGAAATTTGGGTGCACTTTATGGTGGATGTGTCTCAATGCTCACGACCATAGCACTCTTCCCATGGAAGGGCAGTACATTGAGACTTTGGTAGAATTTATGGAGATAAACACAACAATGATGCTATTTGCTCTGCAATATAGGACTTACTGACAATTCAACTCGGTGATGGGCCATGGCATGCAATACTTACAAAGAAAGAGGAATGAAGTCTGACTCCTTATTTTGAAAAGAAGTGACAGAGACAACGAAAGGTAAAACATGAGCAAAATTCCAACAGTGATGGTGAGAGGTGTGTGAAAGAAGCAGCAAAGCAAAAAGCTCTCCAGCAAAGTTAAAGTTGGCAGTCATTCCCTCCCACCAGTGTCAGGTAACAAAGGTATGGCAGTGGTGCTGAGGGAGCTGACAGTGCAGACTCGGAGGAAAGTGGGGTGAGAAGGGGCAGATGTGCAAAACTATGTGTGGACCATGGTAGAAGTGACAGACAGCATGCAGGGGATAATGAGAGGCAAAGAGTGGAAGGAGCCAGCAGATCAGAAAGGAAAACTGTTCTAATCACTTCTCAGGACTAAACTGTGCATCTTTCAGAAGACTGTAAAGCTATTTAAACAAAAGCACTAAGCCACGGCAGACAAACCACAGCAAAGAAATACGAAGTAACATGGAAGACTTAATCTAGGATGTAACGGGATGCATATGCCTATGACCACTTCCCAATGCAGTACGTGCTCTGCTTGGTGAAGGAAAATCTGTATCGCTGGCCAGCTCCTTCCTAAGCCATACAAACACCTCCTCCTCCTGCATGTACACCTCATGACTCAAGCCAACCCCACCTACTTCTGTGTCACAGAGAGAACGACCTGAAACATCCTTAAGCATTGATGAATTCTACAGTAATTGCAATAGCTGAGGAAATTAGCTGAAGATCTTCAGGGAGCTGACAGGCAATCAGAAAATTCTGACAGTATTAAAATTACATTATATAAATCTAAAGGTATGTCCTCACCTGAACACTGATTTTTTTGTTATCAAAGTAGGTATTGTAGAAAGGGCCCAGAAAGGAAAAGTAGCATTAAGACAGACATGGAAACTCCCATTTCATATGTGTAGTTTCAAGAGAAGTCAAAGTTCTGACGTAAGTATGCAAAAATTTGCGTGGTAAAGGTGTCAGCTACACACACTGATTACCTTTGAAGATAAATCAAAATAAATGCTTACATAATGTAGTTAGCTTCTAGAGATCACTACCACAAAGAGCCATTATAGAAAAAAGCTTGGAAACATGTAAAAAGGAGAAGTTTACCATGCAGATAACAAAGTACTACCCAAAGTTCAAGTAGCTGCAGTTCACATTTGGAAGGAGTATTAATTTTTATGCTTTGAAGTATGTTGCCACTAATTATTTAAGTTTAGAAAAAAATCTTGAGTGCATATTTTTACAAAATTATCCATGATCAGATGTTCAAAATTATCCATAGCTCTCCAACATTTAAAAAATTATCACTTGTTACTGCTATTTCTTTAAAAAAATTTTTTTTCATAGATGTAAAGAAATTAAGACTGGACTGTTACAAACAGATTGGAAACCCATATTCAAAGCTTATAAGCTTTGTTGAACTGTAATGTCACAGTATTTACCAGAAAGAATTTCACAACAGGACCAAGCCAGGTACCCTAAAACAATAAAGAGTTTTCACCTATGCAAAAATCAAGAACTACTTTTAAATGACACAACAGCCTCCAAAAATTACCCAAAGAACCACAAGAAATTGCTCAAGAGAAGGAAAACATGTAATGTTTCTTTTTGGCCACATCTGTGAGGTAGAAAAAGTCTTTCCACCTGAGTTGTTATTGAATCTGTGAGGTTGCTCGTAGGTCAGGCGGTCAGGGCACCCACCAAAGCAGCAGGTAACGTAACAGCCCATAGCTTGCCAACAGACTTTTATTCACTCATGAGAAAAGCTGTGTGGTCCCTTCTAGACAGAGGTTGTTGGGTCACAAGTCACTTTCCTGAGTCAAATTGTGCTCTAAGATCAATGTTTCAGGCACCAGCAATGGGAAGGATTGCCTCCCATATATATGAACAAAGGGCAAATTATTGCTAAGTAAAACAAATTATTTAAAATGTCCCACAGTTTTCCCATGGAAGATTCATATATGGAGCAAAGAATGGAATTTGCAAAACCTTTAATAGTGAACCCCACACAAGTGATACCAAGGTACTCAGAATTGCAAATGGAATTCTCTTAATAACTTCATTTGTCTGAGGAGATTAATCTGCTTGGAGTCGAAGTGATAATACTTTTCTCAAATAGTAGCTGAACTTTTTTTGTGTGTGTCTTTTTTTTTTTTTTAACAGATGACTGGAGGCAGAAGATCAAAGGATAAACATTTCTCCAGCTGTGGATATACTGGCTTTTATCAGCATGGTCATCACAACTAGATTCACAGTGAGCAACTTTACCACAATGGCAGCCATAATTACATCTTTACTTTCTTACACAAACACACACCACCTTTACAAAGAATCACTGCACAGCCCTATTCCTGGTCTTGTCAACTTCAATGTTTTTTTATAGCTTTGCACTGTAAGAACTTAGATGATATGGAAAGAAGCAAATCAAACACATCATTTCATTTCATTCTTTATATTGAACAGAAGCACCTCTCCAAGGTTCTTATGAAAGTCAGGCAAAGAACTGCTTGCCAAATATTGCCAAGAGGATAACAGTTCATTTCTGTCCACCTGAAGTCATTTACTGTTGAAGAGTTCAGAGATGGATCAGGAGTGCCTAATCTCAATGTACACAAATTCCACATATAGAAGTTATGAAAATACATGTACGGATTTTGGCGGTAGATATTCACTGTGAATATCTAGGTAATAAAATCTATGGAAAGGGAATGGAAAAGTATGACATTTTTTATTTCAGGAGATAACACTAGGTAAAACTCCCAGGCTTAGGGAAACCAGGCTAAAGTGTTTACAGCTTACATCTAAACAGATATTCAGGCAAGAAAAATCCTTCTTAAAGTAATTAAGTTTAAAATCAAAGAAAGAAGTATGTAGCTACATGGTTTTCTGGATCTGGCTGAGCTGATTTAGAAATCTACATGTAATATCCAAAGTGCACCAGTGATTTGAAAGATTAAATCTCAATGAAGATGAAGAAGGATTTAGATGTTTTTGAAAATTCTACCCTTTGCTTTTTACTTTTTACCACATAATGCCATACATCAATAAGAATATCAATAGAAGAAACTACCTTTTAGTACAATTTTGGTTGGAAATTATTTAAAGTAGATTTAAAAACCACTACTGTAAACAAATACCTGGCTAAGATATTTTGTTATATGGCAACAGTAATTAGCAAGGTCCTTCAGAAAACACTTTATGGACCTACCACAAACTCACACAATTTACAATAAATCAGAATTCAAAATACTAAAAGACATTTGTAAAGCTTTTACCGTAATTTCATAAGTTGTTCCAGGGTTAAGACTGGTAAGAAGAACTTCCAAACTATCTGGCTTTGTTGTGACCTGTGTATAAGCTGTTTGCATCCATGGACAGACCTCTTTATATTTAACAATATAGGAGAGAATTCTCCCATTTGGATGCAGTGGTGTATTCCATGACAGCAGAATCCCAGCAGAGCCCACTCTTTCACCTGCAAGGAACACAGGGGGCCCCGGATCTAAAAAAAAAAGAAAATTGTTTTATTACACACACACATACACACACACACAAAAACCAGGTTTTAATTAAGTTTCCAGATAATGGAGACACCTTCACAGCTTCTCTAAAGAAATTAAATCATCTGCCAGCATAAACCAGTAAAACTACTGAAAACTAATGTATTGTTAAATAAAAAGCTTTTTTTATGGCTAGAGTCCTGTTACAAAAATGATTAAACAAATTTTGGAACACCAGGAACATTCTTCTATAAGAATGTAAAAAATGTAATGCTCAAGACCTTCATGGACAAAACAGAGTTTAAAGGCAATTTAGTATTTGAGATATTCTAGCATGCTTAATTTCAGTTCCTTTCCCTAAAACCATTCAAAACCAAACTGCACTCTTACAAAACACACCTGATATGGCTATATTTTTTTGAAATGTCTCCAAAGTCTAGCACTATACATATAAATTGGGGTATGGATACTACTACATGACACAATAGCAAATTTTTCAAAAGCTTATAAATTGTTCTCCTTTATGCTTTTTTCTGCCCCCTCTTTTTTTTTTTTTTTTTTAAATAGCCAAGCTAATGGATGACTGCAACTACAACTCACATCCGGGGCTGCTTCTTAAAAATATCTGACAGAGAAACTCTCATGCTCTCATAGAACACCTCAGATTCAGTGTATTTTTTTATGGTTAAAGAAGATGAAAAATTCTAATGACTGTTCAAAACTGATTATAATTTCTCAGATACTGTGCATATAATAAATACAAAAAAGCATAGTTAAAAAAAATCAACAAAATTTCATCAGTCATTATTAACTCACTTGTCACGTTTGTTGTCACTGTTCTACTCGCAGGTGAACTGTACAGTGAGGAAGAAACTGCAGAAACTGTAACATTGTATGTTGTTCCAGGAACGGTATTAGAAAAATCAGCCTGAAATAGGACATAGATTTCTTTAAGTCTTTTACCAAGAATCATGAAAATGAAAAAAAAAAAAAACCAACAAAACCCCAAAGTTTAAGCATTGCATTACTGAAAGTGATCTGTTAATAAGCTTTTAGAAATACAACGGTATTTACAACAGTAAAAATAGTAGCTTACATCTGCTAGCTACAGTACAGTATTTTGCCATCTTATTTAACTACCTCCATAAAATTTGTATAACATTCAATATGAAAGAACAACAAAATTAACTATTAATTTTATCACAGAATCACCTATCAGTGTATCTATAGAGGTTTTTCTGTATCATCATTATCAAAGTAAATATGAAGCATTATAAAATTCCTTTTTGAAAGAATAAACACAAAAGCAGCCTGAAAAACTTACAAGTTTTTGACCCTTAAGCTACCCATCTTTTGAAATAAACATAATTAACAACTTTTTAGCAAGCATTTATATAAAATACCTGTATCTTTGCAGTTCCGATAAAAAACAAAAGCAAAACAACCAGCACAACCATTATTTCTGTTAATATTATTATATTTTCCAGACAGCAGAATCAAAAAGTGCTCCTATTTCTTTTTGATGGCTTAGCAGTGAAATGTTGCCTGCATTAATGATTTAAGCACAGATCTTCCTGGCAAGTACACAATTAATGAGTCTGTATTACTCAATAGCTCTGCCCTTCCTTTGTTAAACTATTCATGAACCCTTGGATGACTGGCTGTATCCTTCTAGCAGACTTAAAAAAAGTAAATTCACTACCTGTTGTTAGGTAACAAACTCTGGATGCTGAAATTTGCTTTCACCAATTTTTCTTTAATACTTTCATATTCATATTTGCATTAAATAGCTAAGGAGGCAAGCTTGAATTCCTCATCAGCACAGTGCATAAGGAAAAGCTGGCCATGCAAGTCCTGTAATAAAAGCACATACTTGATACTCCCTAACTCCAAGATCTAGGATAACAACAGAACCATGATCAGGAATAAGATCCACGTGAAATCTGTCTACATGTCCATACGGTAGTCTCCAATACAGTGAAAAAGAATATGATGAAACATTGAAGAATTTAAGTCCTTCTGGCTTTGCAGGTTCTGAAATAAAATTGTGGAATAAAAGACATTAACTTAAATAACCCCCTTTACAAATATATTAGTAGTTACACGTGAATATAAAAGCATCCAAGAACAGTTTACCTGCTACATGAAGCATAATTGCTAATGAGCCTGGATACAGCACTGAATTATACTATAGTTGCTATACTACCTCTGAGTCTCAGTTGATAATCTCCCAACTATGCTCTGCAGACATCCCCATTCGCAGAGAGCAAGCTCAAGTGTCTCTGCCCAGTGTTCAGTTAACAAAGAATCTCTGCACAGTCCTGGTGTTTCTGCTGTCCTCAACCTTAAAGTTAGCACTGCTACTGTCATAACTAGTGCTACTATTGAAATGCAAGATATAGCTGGTGCTTGTTCTGTTGCTAGCCACAGGGTTGTTAACTCTTTTATACTTTTCATGTATTTGAAATCCTAGTAATTCCATGAAGTCTAGTGTGTTAAGTCCACAAAATTTGGACGTTTTACTCCTTTTCTGAAAGCCAAGTTTCCACCTACCCCTGTCACACCATCTCACTTTCTTCTGCCTTTAAATGCACCTTTAAATCTGTATCATGCGCTCTAAGCCTAATAATGAACCAGATTTTAGCTTCTTCAATGGGTCATTAAAACATTATCTACCTATAATATTGTATAATTTATCCACCTGTGAAATCCATAGCCGTGTGCATCTGTCTCCTTTCTACTTTGGAAAGCACGCACAGCTAACAGGTATCCCTATGCTTATCTCCCAGAGCAAGCCCAGTCAGTGATGCTATTCATCACATTTCAGATTTGCCACTACCCTTGCACTCAGTCCTTTGTCTGCCTTACTAACATGGTTCTTCAGAATTCAGACTAAATCTTTTAGTACTGTTTATACTCTAATATCCTACTGTGCAGTCTGAATATCATATCACTTCCATCCTGAAAGAACTCCACTCCTTTCTTATTTACTGTAAATCTGCTTAGACTATATATCTTTCATGAACTCTTTACACTGACTATCCAAAGTTGCAGAATCATTTCAAACTCCAGTTTTGCCATCAGATAATCTATCTGAAATATTAATGTATCCAAATATTACCTTTAGATTTTATATTCAGTCTGTGTTTATCTTACATGAATGATATTTTATCATTTAATCATACTTTATTTTAATACTAACAGAACAACAACAAAAAATAATAATATATGTGGAGGTGCGCAAGTGTAACTGAGAGCATAATTTCTTCCTTTTAGTACACTTTTACAAATTTTAAGTCCTACTGCTATCATCAGTACTATTATTTCCATGGATCTCAACTTCCTTTAAGGCTGGATTCTATGCTTATAGAGGTCTTTTTATACAGACCCATGATTAATCTCTGAGTGTGCAGTTATCACAATGCTTAAAGTCATCTCTTTACCCCAGTTGAATTACTTCTGACTCAGCAGTAGAAGAGAGCATAAAAATGTCCCCATGGAAAGAGAAATTTAGTCCCATGAAGCTAATGCTCTTCCTACTATTATCCTATGACTGAGAATTACCCTTCCCACTGATGCTGAAAAAAAGCCTCAGTTCTACCTTTCTGCAGATTTAACCACATCATCAGGGAATGCGTATCTGAGTGTGGTTCACTCAAGCCTCATTGCACTTGCTCTTCTGCAGTCCTCCTCTGTTTCATGCACATGCAAACACACTCTTACCAGCAGTGGTCAGCATATTTGTATAAAGCATATAGGCAGTATATTTGTGTAAAGCATAGCCAGAACAATTTGCTGTAAATTTCACAATTTCACCTACAAAAATACTACTAAATGTCTGCAATATATATTCTAAGTGAGTGGATTGGAAATCAGTTGAGGTTGAGTCGATACATCAGTGAATATGGAGTGCAAAATACAACAACATGTTAATTTTTCCAAAAATTAACCATTATAAACCAGCAGGCTCAGCATTCAATGTAATCTCAATACATTTAAGTAAAAGGAAGCACAATTAGGTCAACCAAACTGACTTTAAAAAAAAATATTAATTGCAATTAAAGTATTATAGCATTGCAGTCCTAGTTTAAACTTTAAAAGACATACAAGACTTTTTCTTATTAATTTTACCCTCAGGACATTACCTCAAAACAAATGTAAGGATTTACATCACTTTATTTTAAAGGCTCTCTTTGACCTCTTGCTTCAGTCCCCCTGACTAAGGCAGAAGAACCAACGGTTTGTCAAGCACTGATCCCAAAAGCAGACATACAAATGTCATGACATTTGGTCAAAGTAGTCAATCAATGACAACTTCCAACACTTCTCAGGTCTCTCTCATACCACCATGTCATTGCCACAAAAATCCTATAAAAAGTAGTATAAGAAAGTAGTAAAAGAAATTGGTTGAGGTAGTTCTGGTGCATCTTTCTGCTCTTTAAATTTCATCTGTATTTTACATTATTACATTAGAGTAAACTGCAGACACATGTGTCAAGATTGAGATTTTACCCCACTAAGTTTTAATCACAAATTTAATAAGAAACAGTCCTTGAATGGAGTAGTTTACAATCTAAAGCCTTAACTCTACAAACGTTTGTAAACCTCTTTAACTTCACGCACTGCAAAAAACCTACTGAAATCAGATAAGGTAAAACTCAGCTTGTGCATAACTCTTCACAGGATAAGACCTGAAAAATAATGAAAATACTAAAAATGGTCAAAAGAAATGCAGCACAGCTAAAGAAATTATGTTTCGTAGCATATCACCAGATGAAGGTAGAATAGGGTATAGGTAATGTATGTCCACAACCACAGCAAACTATTACATGCAAGATCTCTTGAAATTCCAATGTTATTCTACAAAGTGAGATGTACAAAGCTAAACGTGCACTGTTATTGACAGCTACCATTCATTGGCAAGGAGGGAAAGCAAGAAACCATACAGACCTGTTACAATTTCAATGAAAGCAGAAGCTCCTTCAATATTTCCTCTTAGTCTTTGCAGTGTGAAATTATAAATGCCCCCAGCAGTCAGGTCTGTAACACTGAAGTCAGTCAGTGCTCCTGGAATCCTGAACTTGTTTATAAAGGTGTTGTTTGATAAAGATGCTTTATAAGAAGTGAAGTTAGTCTTGGTTGGATTCCACATTAAAGTTGCAGAGGAAGTATTTACCATTTTTAATGCCAGACCACATATTCCAGCTGGTTCTACAGTAAAAATTATTCAGATTAAAAAAAAATTTAATGTATAGTCCCTAAAATGTAAGAAAAGTACCATCTTTTAAAAATAAACATTTTTTATTTAAATGATTTGAGGGTTTACAGCATCATGAAATATTCATACAAATTTCAGAAGTATGTTTGTATGGATATATAGTAAACACTGCAATTATGCTGCACAGGATAAAACCTGGGCATGTACCTCCTGTGTGCACTATGTAATTTATGGAAGAGAATTCCAGACTTATCAGATCTTCTGTAAGAACAGTAACATTGCTCACTGGTGAAACAGAATGAGAGTTGAACACTTTGTAAACAGAAGTAGAGATTTTATTCAGTTAAAAGCTTTCTAAAATACATCATAGGCCATATAATTTTAGAAAACTGTTCGTCTGTTCACTTAAGGATACAGTAAATTGCATAGTCTCAGTGATTATCCCTTTTTTCCTTTTTAAATATTCCTTTTAAAATATTCCTTTTGGTTATATTAAGATTCCTAAAATCACAGATAATTATTTACAAATAGCACCTCCATTAATCTGTGCAGCACAGCTGCGGTTAGAAAAGAAAAATGTTTCCAGTCCTCCTAAAAAATGAATCTTCCAGATTATTGATTTATCTTGCTTAAAACTTCCTGAAAAATACTAATTAGCATAATCCCATTAAGGGATGGATTATTCAGCATGAAAAAAATCCTAAAGGTTTGCCATTAAAATTATCGAGTAATCTCTCCATAATGTAGCTATATACTGGACTAATCCACAATACTCTTGAAAATATTTGCTTGAGGATAAAAAGCACCTTCAGGACCGTGATTATGATTATTCTGCTGCACTTTTCATTAACAAGAATCTATAGGACTAGATCTGTTTTTTTTCAGAGATTCACTCATCTTTGAATAACTAAGTGCAGAGCCTCCTTGACTAGGTTAAGGAGTTGTAGTCCAAACAAGCCACAGAAAATCCATCAAAGAAGGGAGGAGGTCTGTGACATGCATGTGTATAAACCTGGGAGATGATTTATTTTTTTATTACACTTAACTGTTTTTTATCTGCTTTGGCAGTCCAGAATCAAATATAAATCTATTCCTTCAAATCTCTGCCATAAACAAACTCTCCTTTTTTTATGCTGTATCACAGGAGCACTGGAAATTCTTCTCACTCTTGTAAGTGTTCTGTGGCCTTGTACAGGAGCAATCCTCCAATCTTAGACCACGGTCTTGCAAGAATTTAAGAGACACAGAAATAATTGTAAAATAAATGTGAGGTAATTCTTCAAGTATAGGGTACTATTCTGGCAAGATCTTATTTTGCTAGAGCTGGAAGAATTTTGTGAGTCCACGTCTTTTTCAAACAGGTACCTGCAACTATGTCTAGATTTCTCAGCTTCAACCCAGAGAGTTACGTACAAGGCTCCTGTTTAAACAACTATCACAAGAGGAAGCAGAACTTGCTCCCTCAAGTTCAATTTTCATTTTGAACTGTGTGACCCTTTTCAGTCACTTACATACAATGATTTAAATGTCTCTGAACATTTATTGTTTTTCAAAAAGAAAAAAAAGACAAGTTATAAGGTATTTCCTTACTTGTGATGACTTTTTTCTCCACAGCCACAGAGGAATCCAAGCCTTTAACTGTCCTTAACTGAAACAAGTATTCTGTCCCAGGGACCAGATTTTTCACTACAGCTCTGGTGTCATAAACTGTTCTGGTAAGCAGCTTCTCGTTATTCATTAGACAATATGAAAGCTATGGAAGAAAAGTAATTTCTTATACCAGACTATTTCACTTCATAAAATTAATGTTCAGAGATTCAAACTACCTGTTTATATAAAAATATTTACAATATCCCCCACATTTTAAAGACAAAAAAATCAAGAATATGGCTTAAGTTTTGTATTATGTTCCACAAGGTTGATCCACTACTTACTCTAAGATTCCTTAAAAGCCCAGTGGTGAAAGCAGTGACTTTAATCTTTAAAAGTAGACAGAGGAAGCGACATTAAGTCATGGCTTACAGATGACAGGTTTTTGCTCTTGAAGGAAGGATAATAAAGCGTACCCTGACTGCTCAGTCACACAGCTGTACTGATGAGCTGTACAATTAACTACAAGATAGAAAGAATGAGAATAGCCAAGGGGTAGAAGAGCAGCCTAAGGATTAATCAACAGGATGAGATAAAATTTTTTGTATTCTAAAATGGAGACACTTCCAAAACCTCTGTACCTTTCTGGGAAAAAAAAAACCAAACAAAATCAAACAAAACCAACCAACCAACAAAAAAACACCCATGCACTGTTCAGAGCTGAGATTCTGAAAAGAGACCCAAGGAATCAGCCACTCAACTCTGCTCCCTGGTATACCTTGAAAACTCACTTGTTTAGAACCACTGCAGAGAATAAATGTGCTGGAGATACTAAGTAATTGAAATTTGGGCACTTAACTCCTAGAGGCTCTGAGGATTCCTTCTGACCTCCCGGACAACTCTAAGGTGAGAAAACAAATTCCTGTGATAGTTCTTTCTGTGGACATAGAAAACTGTTACTGCAGACTGTTTCATATCTGCGCTAGTGAAAGGCAAGATGCACACTGTGTCTGCCCTGCAGAGGAGGGCTCTAGACAAGCATCTCCAGCAGGCACACATGGGTTTCTCAGGCATGGCAGTTAGTACTAAGAGATCAAGAAGGTTTGCAAGTGCCCACACCAGTGTGTCCTGTCCTGCCACCCGTTATTTCCTCCAACATATGGGATATTCTACACATGGCAGTGACCTGAAAGGACTTTGGTTCAGCTGCCATTCATCTGGGGAGGAACATCTAATTCCTCTCTGTATGTTTTACCAGCACAGTACCTATTAATACACACTAAATTTTGGAGACTGTCATCACCTTATTAGAATTACAGCACTGCAAAATGCTAGAAGCAAAGCTATAGATTAAAGATTTACATCTAGTATAAACAAGTTAGGAAGGTACCTTTTGTGCACTCTTCACTCTACAAACTACAATATATTGCATAGAAAGTTAGTGAGCTGGGATAATTAATTTTAAATGATTAGTAAAATGATCCCTTTTATGCAGGTGCACCTTACTAAGCAACCAGTCTACTGAAGCCCTTCTCATTAAAGATTTAAAGATACGTTCATTTATTCAGACAAAGCACTTTCTAATGTGGCTGCTTGCTCTATGAGATGCCGAACAATAATACTGTGCCATAAAGATCAATATTACAGATGACAATTACTTTCCACAGGATGCTAAAAAATAACCTGACCACATACAAAAGTATATCTGAACTGGTTCAAAACATGAACGAGAGAATTGAATTTAATTTTAAAATTTGTAAAAATGCTCCAGGCTACATCAGCAAATTGTGCTGTGGTAGGTTAACTGGCTACTCTTATTCATTCAGATCAATGCAGCTTTACACTAATGAAGAGAGAAGAAGTGTCAAGAAACTAGACTAAGAATACTCAGATTTCAAGTTTTAGGTAAGGATATAATCGAAGTCATGGGGAAGGGGGAGGAAAATAATTGGATACTGTAATATTGTTGTATAAACTGTGTAAGAGCATTAAAGCAAAGTACTTTGTCTCATGGTAATGCTATATACCAAAGAATATTCTAGTCAAGTTAACCATACAAGACTATACCTTGAAATCTTTATTGATTCAAATGATATGTTTAAAGAACAGTTTACTGTTGCAAAGTCTTATTGACTGCATGACCGTGTTCATACAGTGACTGCAAAATGCAAAGGATAATACAAGACAGAGTGCAAAAGAAGGATACAAAAGAGAGACTGGTTGAATGTCCTAGTGAAACATGATCCACAGACAAAGTATTTAGATGTCCTAGTGGATTGTTTCTGACTAGAGAATTGAAAGAACAGAAATAACTCTAGAATTTGTGCTAAGCATTGCAAAGGATATGGTTCAAAATACAAATGCTGGAGAGCCACTCTGTAATACCAATCATGAAATATTAGAACTCAGCTTCTTTGTAAGAATAAAAATAAAAAGTCCAGCATAGTGACATTTAATTAGAAAAGGATAAATACTTAAAAATGATCAAGCAAATTAAAAGGAAATTATGAGGTGCATCCAAAAGTGTCATGGTATGAAAAACATTGAAATGCAACCTTAATATATAATACACCACTTGAAAAGTTTGTAGCGGGAATGTAGAAATAGCAAGACCATTTGAACAGTAAAGAGGACTACTTTAAGAAAAGATATCCTTAAAAACTGGACATCATGTCAAAACAAGAAAAATAAAAACTATAAACTTGTCTAATTCATGCAAGCTAACTTAAGATAGAATTAAATCTGGCCAGGGGCATCAAGGGCACCAAGAAAAGCTTCTATAGGTACGTCAGTGATAAAAGGAAGACTAGGGAAAATGTGGGCCCTCTCCTGAAGGAAATGGGAGACTTGGTTACCCAGGATACAGAGAAGGCTGAGGTACTCAATGACGTTTTTGCCTCAGTCTTCACCAGCAAGTGCTCAAGCCACACCACCCAAGTGGCAGAATACAAAGGCAGGGACTGGGAGAATGAAGAACCACCCACTGTAGGAGAAGATCAGGTTTTAGACCATCTAAGGAAAACTGAAGGTGCACAAGTCCATGGGACCTGATGAGATGCATCTGCGGGTCCTGAGGGAACTGCTGGATGAAGCTGATAAGCCACTATCCATCATATTTGAGAAGTCGTGGCAGTCCGGTGAAGTTCCCACTGACTGGAAAAGGGGAAACATAACGCCCATTTTTAAAAAGGCAAAAAAGGAAGACCCGGGGGACTACAGGCCAGTCAGTCTCACCTCTATGCCCAGCAAGATCATGGAGCAGATCCTCCTGAAAACTATGCTAAGGCACATGGAAAATATGGAGGTGACTGGTGACAGCCAACATGGCTTCACTAAGGGCAAATCATGCCTGACAAATTTGGTGGCCTTCTATGACGCAGTTACAGTGTTGGTGGATAAGGGAAGAGCAACTGACATCATCTACCCGGACTCGTGCAAAGCATTTGACACTGTCCTGCATGACATCCTTGTCTCTAAATTGGAGAGACTTGGATTTGATGGATGGACCACTTGGTGGATAAGGAATTGGCTGGATGGTTGCACTCAAAGAGTTGCAGTCAACGGCTTGCTGTCCAAGTGGAGACCAGTGATGAGTAGCATTCAAGGGCCGGTATTGGGACCAGTGCTGTTTAACATCTTTGTTGGCGACAAGGACAGTGGGATTGAGTGTACCCTCAGCAAGTTTGCAAACGACACCAAGCTGTGTGGTGCACTCGACACGCCGGAGGGACGGGATGCTAGCCAGAGGGACCTGGACAAGCTCGACAAGTGGGCCTGTGTGAACCTCATGAAGCTCAACAAGGCCAAGTGCAAGGTCCTGCACATGGGTCGGGGCAATCCCAATTACAAAAAGGGGCTGGACGGAGAATGGATTGAGAGTAGCCCTGAGGAGAATGACTTGGGGGTGTTGGTTGATGAGAAGCTCAACATGACCCAGCAATGTGCACTTGCAGCCCAGAAAGCCAGCCGTATCCTGGGCTGCATCAAAAGAAACATGACCAGCAGGTTGAGGGAGGTGATTCTGCCCCTTTACTCCAGTCTCGTGAGACCCCACGTGGAGTACTGCGTTCAGCTCTGGGGCCCCCAGCATAAGAAGGACATTGAGCTGTTGAAGTCAGTCCAGAGGAGGGCCACCAAGATAATCAGAGGGCTGGAGCACCTCTCCTGTGAAGACAGGCTGAGAGAGTTGGGGTTGTTTAGCCTGGAGAAGAGAAGGCTCCAAAAAGACTTTATAGCAGCCTTCCAGTACCTGAAGGGGGCCTACAAGAAAGCTGGAGAGGGACTTTTTACAAGGGCATGTAGGGATAGGACAAGGGGTAAGGGCTTTAAACTGCAAGAGGGTAGATTTAGATTAGATATAAGGAAGAAATTCTTCACTATGAGGGTGGTGAGGCACTGGAACAGGTTACCCAGAGAAGTTGTGGATGCCCCATCCCTGGAAGTGTTAAGGCCAGGTTGGATGGAGCTTTGAGCAACCTGGTCTACTGGAAGGTGTCCCTGCCCATGGCATGGGGGTTGGAACTAGATGATCTTTAAGGTCCCTTCCAACCCAAACCATTCTATGATTCTAAGAAGCACAGGGAAGCAGGGCAGAGCACAAACACAGGTAAGCAGGCCAAAGGAGACTGAAAAGCAAATTGAAAATGGTATAACAGCTAATGAAAACAATAATTTAACAAATAATAATTTAACAAAAACACACAATAAGCTTATCTGGGTGTTGGGGAGGCCACTAGCCGACCAAAGTACAAAGGGAGCACTCAGTATAGACAAGCCCATATGAGAAATAGTAACTGAATTATTTGTTTCAATGGTCAAGGATGTTTCCACACCAGAATCATTATTAATGAACTATGAATTTTGAGTCAAATTGAGCTGTCTCAAATTGAAATATCCACAGAAGAGCTTTTTTTAAAAAGTCTGACAGTAGTCAGAAAGGTAGACAGCATGTTATTGCCTAGGAAAGGAATAGGAAGCAAAACAGAAAACACTATTAACCTTTTGATAACTGCATTATGCACCCACATCCCAGGTGAACACCCAATCTCAAGAATGATATCAAAAGCTTAGAAAAATTAAAGAAAAAAATAATAAGAGATGTAGAACAGCTTCCACATAAGAATGCTACACAAAAGACAACTGAGAAGTTAAAGCTTATAAAATCATGAAAGGTATGGGTATGGTGAATAGGGAAGTACTACCTCTTTCTAAGAACCGAAAGAATACCAGGTTTAAAATAAAAAAAAAGTGTAGTCTTTCAAACAGGGCATAATGAAATTGTGAAGTATAAAGGATTAAACAGATTCAGAAAAAAACATTCACTGTTTTTCTTATGTATGTCCACTTTAGGAAGTCCCTAAACTACTCCGTGCCCAAGACCAGGAGGGTATGGGAGGTATCAAATGTTTGCAGTTTTGTCTTGGAGATTGCTACATTTTAAAAAAAAGTTTTATTCTGGAACTTTCTAAATAAAACATTTAGATCCTTCTATATAGAATGAATTTTTTATTTTGCAGTTTAATGAAATTAATTTGTATTACAAATTTGGAAAGCTAAGAAAAAAAGATTACATTGCAGTTGCATTCAACCCTTGACCTGTAATCTTTTTTATTGCACACTAGCTGAAAAGTCAGGTTTTGAAAGCTTTTAAAAGCATAATTTTATAATCTTTTAAAAAATTGTTATGTAGTATGAAATATGTATTTAGCTGATCTTCTCCCACAGCAGTATTTCCTCCCATACTTATGTGGGTTATAAAGACAAATATTTATTGTTGGGTTTGCAGTACATACAGGATGGTAATTTCATTGAGAAATTAAAAAAAAAAAAAAGTAAAGGATTGCATTGGTTTCTTCCCATTCTTATCTCACCTGAAACATATCAAATCCTCCTCTTGGTGGTTTCCAAGAAAAATAGACTGTATTTTCTTCTTGCCCAAACACCTGTAAATCTGATGGGGGATCAGGATCTGAGGTAAAGACAGGAGTGGATGCAAAATTTAATATCAAAATAATCTATATCAATTTGAAGGAAATTAACATCTACAGAAGACACTGCTGTAATTCATTATTTTATAGTTCAGTGTAGTAACAGATTTCATTTTTTACTTAAGAAGAATATAAAATAAGTTAAATTCACTTCCACATATTAGCAATAGAATCAGAAGTAAAATCAATGTTTGTAAATTTTTATGGATAAGTTGTATCATTCTAGTATCAACTGCTGATTCAGTTACTGGCAGAATCTCATTAACTACAGAGGAAACTTTTTTCTGTTTTAAAAGCTTTTATTTACTTGGTAACTTTCAAGGATGTTTAGATTGAAAAAAGAGACATACATACATTAATCCAGCCATTGTTAAGCTGCATTGATTTAATAAGGAATAGCTTTTCTTAGACAATACCTTAAAATGTAACAACCCTAATTATCTGAAATAATGAAAAATTGAACCTACAGGTGTTAATCTTGAGGATGGTGGGTTGACTTCTTTTTAATCCATTGGTTGTCGAAATACTGATTAAGAAATCAGTGCCTGGTAGAAGACTCTCAAATTTGTATATTCTACAAAGATTAAAAAAATAGACTGTGTTCTTTAGGATTTTAAAAATGCATGTATCTTCATATGTTAATTCTTTATAGTATTATGGATATTATTTATGCATGATATGTGTATACATGTGTATATGCTGTCAGTAAAAACTATTTTAGTACGATAAAATCTTAAATCTTAAATAGGATGCATCACACTATGGTTCACAGCAAGTTCAAGTACTAGAAAGTCTTAAAAGATTAAACTAAACATCCAGAATGACACACAGGTTCTACTGATGCTCACTGCAGTGCAGTATTTTGTTTGTTCTTTGCACAAACACATCATATGAGATTTGTAATTTGTTAAAAAATGCAATTCTTAAAATAATCTTTTTTCACATGGGTATAGTAATGTATATCAACTAAAACATCAAATATATATCACATATAAGTAACGCTGCAGGCTACTTATTTTAAATATACAGTGAAACATCTGTTTTGAGTTCATGTCAGTTATTTTTTAAATGTAATCCTCATACCTTACACCAGAAGGTAACATTTTCTCCTCATTGAAGACCTTACTGTTTATTGAAATAACATATCCATCAAACATATTTTGGGCTGGTGGCCAGGTAACAGTTACTGATTCAGAGTCTCTGCTATAGTTCAGATATTTAACTGCGCTTGGTACTGTGTGACAACAACAAAAAAAAGCATTTTAAATACATTACTTTATGACAGGACTCATGTCATCAGAGTGCAATGAAAACTCCAGAAAAATTATGTCATGTCTTTGCTTATCTCAAGGATACACAGACTAATACCACTGCAGTAACATGTATAGGGACTTCCATTACTCACGAGATCCAGAGACAAACTACTTGCTGCTCTGTAATGCTACTTAGTGCGGTTCTGACATCACTGATGTGGAGTTCTTCAAAAACAGACAATTCCTCAAGAAAAGAAATGTCAGTATAAGAGGTAACATACTGGGCTGAGACCAAAGTCTCCACTAGCACAGTATCTTGTATTCAACAGTGGCCAAAAGCGTAAGTCTACAGAAAAGCAAGGCTTGGATAGAGTGATAATCCCCTTCAGTAATCTCCCAGACTGCAGTTTGCAGCCCAAGGATTTCCTGAGCCAAAGGTGATTTCTGTGAATTTAGTAAACCTCAGCAGATTTCTCTTTTATGAATGTCTTCAGTCTCCACTCCAACCTATGACCACAATCATCACACAAAATATCAAGTGGCCAGAAGTTCTGTAACGTATCTATAAATGTAATAAACAACCATTTCCTTTTGCTTGTTTTCTACTTGCCTTCTTCTAGTTTCAAGTCCTTAGTTCCTATAAAGGAAATGTCAGTGAATTATCATTTCTTAGTGGCTCTATAATTACCTCTCCGTGACTTATCCTCTCACAAATGATTTTACATTACATCGTTGTTCCTGTATCAGTTTTAGCTCAGTGGTTCCTTAAATGCAAAACATTACATATCTTTGATCACACTTGCTGCCCTCCTATGAACCTTTTCAATCGCATCTACTATACTTTACTTTTTCACACTAGGGACCTGTTAGAGGAAAATATAACATGCCAGATCCAATGGCCTGAGAGACCATGTCCCCACGTCCAACCAGCAGCAAGGCTGAAGCTGTATTCCCAGCAGGCACACACAAACAGAGCACACATATACACCACATATATACACATCTATGTGGACGGCCACACAGATCACAGACAGACAGGCAGAGCACTCACACGAACACAGACAGCACCAACAGCCTCATCCTGCTCCCCTCTCCAGCTGAGAATGGAGGTCCATTAGTGAGAATACTTATATACATATTTACAAGGTGGATCCCCCCATCAGTTGGGCTCAGACACTCAGTCCACCCAGGAGATGCCCCAGTATCCCAGTCTCCTCAGTTGCTGGCACACACGCAGAGCTGGCCAGGACTTCCCAGGTCCCAACAGGTGACCCCCCTGTGCTCTTGCCCTTAGAGATACACAGATGGTCTCACACCCAGAGCTGGCCCACCCCCTGCCTTGCTCCCAGGCCACTTGACCTACCCACCAGCTCATCCAGCTGGATCTCACTAGCAGTCACACACGCACACACACACACACTTGCTTTAGATGCTGCACCACAGATGCAAGGGCTCTTTGACTCATGGTCTGACTCCAGTTGCTACACTCATGCTCCTGTACAGACACACATGCACACAGAATAGGAAGGAGTTAGAAAGGGATTTAATAAGATAGGACAGATTGTGCTAATCAGGTGCAGGGCACAGTCAGACAAGCAAATCATTTACATGTGATGAGTCATTTTTATACCCTTAGCCCTCTATTTTCCCACACTTGTTCTTCCCCAAATCACCTAATCCCCTCCCTTTTCCTGCCTTTGATTCCTCCCTTAAGCATCCCATAATAAATCCTGTGCAATCCCAAACTGCTTTTCCCTGGCATCCCATAACATGTCCTACACCCCGAGGCAGTAAACCCCCTTACTCCAAAAGGTGACCCAGAGAGCTCCTCCCGATGACCTGGTTTGATGGGCTTCACACCTGGACATGGGGGCTGAGGCTCTTCTGAAGTAGCCCTGGGAAGGACCTGGACAGGGTGTTTGTTCCTCAGGAGTCTGTAATTTGCATTCCTGCCTGCCACTGTGTTTCTCCGGACTTGTGGAAATGGGCCTTTGACGGGTTGATGGCTCCTGTGATGGGCCTGGGAGTAGCCTGGCAGGGTATTATTTGGGCTCCCCTTCTTGCCATTGCCTCTGGGCATCTTTGTGGGTGTGCAGGTGAACTTTTATCACACAACCTAACAGGACCACAACTGCATGCTGTATGCAAGAGGACCTCGATTCCTATAGACAATACAGCAATGTTTTCTGTTTTGTCCTATAATCTCTTCTAACATCCCAGCTGCTTTTTACTTTGCTGCTGAGCTACATGCTGATTTTTTCATGGAACTACCCATCATATTTTCAAGATGTTGCTCCAGAGATGTAACAGTCAGCTCAGAGCTGACCATATATTTGTGAAGTTTGGGTTATTTTTGCCTCATGTATCACTTTACAGTTATTAAAACTGAATTGCATCTGACACTTCAACATCCAGCCACTGAGGCATATATAGTCTTTTCCAGTTACTCTTTGCTAGTTCTCATCCTTACTATCCTGAGTAACTTTACATCAGCAAACTCTGTCACCTCTGTGTTTACTCACTCTTCTAGATCATTTATGAATGTTTTGGACAGAACAGGTCCCAGAAGTTGTCTGACAACCTCCCTCCACTGTGAAAACTATTCTTATCTTCTATTCCCTCTTGTTAGGTCAATTTAAAAGACTGGCTGCTTTTTTAAGAGCTATGGTAAGGTAATCTCACCGACAGGTTTTTGGAAATCCACAAAGCATATATCAATTGCATCTCCCTTACCACATGTTTGATGACTCCTTGAAAGAATCCACAGGTGTTTCTGAGGCATACTTTTCCTATACTAGTAAGATCCTTCCTTGTTCTACCTCTAAACTATAAGATACTAAGTAGTTTATTATTAGCTATAACTTTACAACCAAAAAGCAATGTGATAGTGGATGTACCCCTAGAGTGAAGAGAGCCTCAGAGCCACTGCTGAGTTACTCTGCTAGCCAAGAATAGCGATACTGCTAGTTTGGTCCAGGTTTTATCTAGAGCTAACGACCAAAACTCTTTTCTCTCCACACCATGAATTCCTATACCCCAGATGAAGGTACTGTTTTCCATTGGAGCAGGATATCTCAGTATCTATGGCACTGTACTACTGGAAACAGAGAGCAGCTCAGAGACTTTGAACTCTCTTTTAATGTAGTTTCACTGGAATAAGAACATCATGCTTATTGAAAGAAGCAGCAACAGTGAACTGATACGACTCTGAAATTATTATCTCAAGACAGTATGTGAAGGTTACTGGCCAGAGTACTTACTTTCTGGTGATACCCGAATAGACTTATTCACAGTGACATCAAAAAGAATAGACATAATTGTGTTATGAGTGAAAGCTTGATATGGACAGAGAGGAGAAACATCATTCCAAAAATGAAAGGACCCTTCAGAATGAATATACTTGCTGGAGTGAGAAAAGCAGCAGAAAAATTTGACTTCAAGGGATCTTAATTTAGAAAGGAAAAAAGCAACAATGAAAGAAGGGTTTTTAAATGTATAATGGAAGGAAGACACTAGCAGCTAGGAGAAGAACTAGAACAGAACAGAACTATGCTGCTGAGAATCAAATGTCCTAACCCAAAGTAGAACTAAATGTAGAAAACTCCAAATTTAGTCCTGATGTAAGGGGAGGCCAATGAGAGAACATCATAAAACTAATTTAATTCTGAACACCTAAGTGTATTCAAACTCAGCACTGAAGTGAGAAATCAAACACTAAAGAGAAGTCTAAGAAAAAAGATTTTGTTTTTGTAATGTTGGTAGTGAGACAGTGTGCAAGTGTCGGTTACTGGACTGTACACCTGCTTGAGTGATTATGAAGTTAACACTGGCAGTTCATTGTACACTGTAATCATTTTCAAATTCTTAAAGGACACAAGCAGTCAAAGAATGAGGAGAATAACAATGAAAGAGAATAAGGAGAAAATTATGAAGATGATTGAATTATTTTTCTCTATTTGAGACAAAAACAAAATTCAAGAAGAAAGCAAGACAAATAGATGGAGTAAAACAAATGCTGAATTTGACAACATTGTGGTCTCACCTGTCTCTATTTCCTTTGTCACAAAAATACTGTCTCTGAAACCTTCCTTTTCTGTTCGAATTGTAAAGTTGTACAGCTTACCAGGAGTAAGGCTGGAAAACGTTGCTGTTTCTTGCTTGACCTTCTGGACCTAGAAAACCAAATACAGCTTTCACAGAACTGCTTGCAAAATTTGCTTATCCTATGTAAATGGTACCTCCACCTATTTTAATGGGAGATATAGCTTTTAATTTAACCTCCGATTACTTAATAGAAGACTTTGAAAAATAACTTCATTGCCCATACACAAGTAGTCTTTTAAAAAACATACCCTGAAAGCACTCGCACAATTTGTACATGTAACTTCATATTGCTGAAAATCTCCATCAGCACGGTCCCAAGCAATCTGTATTGAAGTGTCTGTAACGTTACCTTCTCGTACATTGAGTGGAGCTGCCAGACCTACAGAAGGACATAAAACACATTACTGTTCAATCCAAGGCTTTGTTCAATCCAACACTTTTTATATCTCCTATGGAGACATAAAAGTGAAGACAATCAGTAACAGATTCAAACAAATAGAGGGCAAAATCTGATCTCAGGCATGCAAACACACAGACATGCCAAAACAGAAAAATGGAGAAAGAACAAAGAGATAATATTGCCACTATTTAATGAAAATTGCTTGCTTGCTTATCTTAAAATTACATGGGGCTGGACATGCCTTTCTCCCTGAGGATAGAACTGACACTCCTAGGCAGGAAAGTCCTCCAGAATTAAGTTAATCCCTCCAATAGTACCACCATGGTGCTCAGGATGTACCTAAATTTTGTCAAACAGCTCAGCAAAACTGGGTAGGCCAGGCAAGACAAATACACTTTATCCCTAATTAGTATAGCCTTGTAGGATACAATTCAGATTGCATTACAGAGGAGCTTCCACTCTTCTCTGCATCTCTTTCATCCCCACCGCAGCTGTTTCTGGCTGGAATGTACCAAAACTTACACTTTTTCTAAGAAAGCCTGTATACATGTGAGGGGTCATGGTTTTTTTTTTTCTTCCAAGTTTTTGGGGCCCCAGAAGAGACAGACCAAAACTAGGTTTTCTAAGGCAGTTTCATGCTAAATTTAGGAAATGCTTTCATAAGATTGATCAAACCCCAAGTTTTTATTAAAACTATATTTTAAGAAAAATCAGCTTTCAAGGTTTTCACTATTTGGGGAAGAATTTTTCTGTCTTTCCTTCATTCTCCTCTTCTTTCTTCCTTGCTTCTTTTTATCCTAGCTTAATTTTTTCTTTTATACCATTTCTACTCTGAAAGAAACAGAGCAGAAAAGAATTTCAAAGGAAAATGGTAAAACAGGAAAAGAAAAACTTCTGGAAGTATAATTATAATAAAAAATAGGAAAGTCAAAACATAGAATTTCAGCAGGTATTTTAAAACAGTTTTAAAGTTCTTATTAAAATTCCTTTTTAAAAAGCCTTGCTAGAAGGATTCCCTTTCCCATACTTTTTTAAATGTCTTTGTTATTGAATTTATTATCTTGAAAAATGGGAATCTCAATGCTTTTATTATTTGCTTAAAGATGCACTGGGAGGAACAAACTTACTAATTTAAAGACACAGAAGCAACTCCATTGATACTCATCTTCTTGGCTAAAATAAATGGTCAAAATGTGTCTTGTTTCCCACAAGGACAACAATTTAATACAGCCTAAATTCCTGAAATACTTGCTAGACATTTTATAGACTTGATATAAAAAACACAATTTAGAAAGTTTAGAAATAATAAGAGATCATTATAGTTTTGTTTAAAAAACAGCTAGAGTTAGTATAAGTATTAACTGCTTACACAGATGTATCAAGGTGATTTTTAAATAGCCTGTCTTTTCTACTGCACTGAAATAAAAAAAAGTTAAAAGAGTTTACAAATCAAAATTTAATATGGTGCAATTTTATAGTAATAAACTTAAAATACTCACATGTTTTTACACCAGATACACGGTAAAAGGAGCTCAACATTTTTCCACTTTTTGTGGACACACAGAAATCATATTCTGTTCCTGCAGTAAGGTTTTCAATTTTTATTTTACCATCACTTTTTAAAATGAATGTCGCATTAGGTCCTCCTTTACTTGTAACATATATGCCATCAAATATTCCAATATCAGGCATGCGAACAAATAATACCACAGCATTGCTATAAAGCACATAAGGAACTACAATTTGAACAGGCTTGGGCTCTAAAAGAAGAAAAAAAATTGCCACATGTTAAATCAGTTGAAAATAAATTCAATGAAAACCACACAATAAATCTGAAGCAACTGCCCTGAGAAATACGCTTGCCCAGTGCAAACGAACAGCTACCATAATAAAGCATGCCATGGTTCAGAAACAATAAACAACCTGATCTTTTTAGGTGATATTACTGGAATCCTGAAGCATTTGACAAATGATTTATGAATCAAAGCACGTTAGGCTTCCAAAGGTATCAATGAATTACCTTTTCAACTACCACCACACCAAGAAGGTAAGTCAGGATAGCTGAAAAAATACACAGAAATGTACTTGTGCACAGGGAGATGAACACAGAGAATGAGATATGTTTGATGGATGCAATATTGATGTGTTTAGTTTTCTTCCCTTACAGCTGGCTCTGACAGCTGAGAAAAATCCCATCTAGAATTTTCTGTCATCTATGTCTTGAATGAGCTATTAAATCTAATCCTATATAAAAAATTCTGAAAAAGACTAAGCCTGCTACCCTCTAAAATACTGTAATCATTTAGAAAAAAAAGACAACGCAGCATTTCATGTATCTGTAACCTGACAGCTGCAGCCTTTACATACCACACGTATAAGTGAATCCTGCCCATTCCTTTCACCTATGCAAAAAATTTATACTGTGCCAAAAGCATTTCAACATCTTGGTAAACTAAGACTAACAGGAAAGACCTTTTGATAAACAATGTAAAGCTTTTACTTTTCAGCTACTACTACTTCTAACTCTTAAAGTCCTTTCCCAGCACCCTCTCATAAATAGTAGGGTAATTTCTCTCTCACAGTTGACAGAACAACTAATGCATGTCCAAAAATAAATAATCAGTTTCAACCATTCCAATATTTTCCTATTTCAATGCAAGTCAATGATTTGCCCAATTTCTTCTGTCAGTGGGAACAGGATTCCCAACTATGGTCTTCATCGCAATTATCAGTACTACCAATGTGGTTCCCAAGGCTGCACCCTCTTTGGAAGTTAACAGCATCTACTTTGCTGTTAACAATTGGGATTGGATCAGTATATTTCATATTCTAGTTCTGACCCTTGGCTATTAAGCATATCAACTTGATCTACCAAATCAGTTAGATGATGGTAACAATAATGAGACTGATGTTGTGTGTATTATAGTCTGTAGTTTCCACTGTTAAAAGATGTCTTACTTAAAGTGCATTGAATGGTCTTCAGTTCACTCATATTTCCATTATTCACACTTGCCACTGCTATTTCATAAGCCATTCCAGGAATTAGGAGATCAACCTTAACTTCTTCTGTATTCTTTAGCAAAAACTTCTTCGTTTCCCCTATGTCTGCATTAGGTTTCACTTGAATGTAGGATTCCTGACCCTCTTGTGGCAGCTTCCAGTGAAGGATTACACTCTCTTCTTGTACATCCTCTGGGTGAATATAAACAGCTGTAGGTGGACTGACAGCTTGATCAAAGAAAAAGGTGTCAGTATAAAATCACAGATCAAACTTACTATCAATTTACAATCACTTCCCTGTGATGCTTTTTGGTTTATTTTTGCTTCTAAAAATTTCATTATTTTAAAACTACAAATTCATTTAATTATTTCTTAAAATGGTTTGTAGACAACTACCTGTTACAGGCAGATTCTGCTTTCTGTTTATTCATAACAAATAGGGACTTATTTTACAAGCATATTCCATTCATTGAATATATACAGAGTAACAAAGATGACACAATCTGAGTCACAGTATCTATGATTAGAAAAAAAATTAGTCTGTCTTCACCTACATAATTTGAGACATCATGGTAATGTTTTTACTTTGCTAAAATTAAATATACAAATCATAAATATTTGTCAAATAGGATGTCACTTCTTTAGCACATATTAATGTGCTGTAAGTAAGTGAATAAATAAATAAAGGGATAGGTACCTTCACTCTTTTGGAAGGTTCTGAAGGTTAGAATCAGTAAACAGAGAATATAGAAAAGAATTCCCCCGACTTCCCCCCAATACATTCCAACAAACAGCAATCTGTACGTGGCCTTAAAAATACTTTTGTGCCTTGTATTTTCAATTTAAACTCTGTCTAGTGAAATAAAACCTCCAGAAAATGGATACATCACCTGTTGTGATTAATATAGGCTTTTCATGGCAGCTTAGAGTTCCTTTTTCTGCTACATTCTGTAAATATACCTGATACTGATGATAAGGTTTTACATTTTCTATTACTATTGAAGTCTTGCTTTTTTCAACTGGTAACTGTTCCCAAATGTTGGTTTCAGTATCCAAAATGTTGACGAGGTAGTAATGAAAAGAAGCACTGGATGAATGCTGTGGAGGCTTCCACTTTAAATGAATTTCTGCAGATGAAACATATGTAGCCTCTAACTTCTGGGAGTGCAATGGTCCTATTGAGTAAGATTAGGAATAGAAAAAGGATAATAGCTTCTGATATCTTTTACCAATAACTAACTTTTTTTTCAAATACAGCTTGAAAAGCTAACAGTCCACACTTACTTACATAAATGCTAAATAGTATTAGAACAAATCAAACAAAGCAACTTTGACTCTATATCTAATATTGATATGTAGGGGAATATTCTCACTAATTGAGGATTTCTGAATCACCCAGCTCTTTATGTAGAGCTCAGTCTCCTCACTTAGGTCCTCTCTCTTGTACTTCAGTCAGATCAGAAACATAATCTAAGACAAATGGTATGAATTAGCCATGCTGGTTAAAACCTGGTCCTAATGAATTAAATGGCAAAATC